>NC_079223.1:47994753-48034753 GCF_029633865.1 Lampris incognitus | reverse complement strand
TCCATATTCAGCATCCTTCTCCCAGTATACCCAGCATCTCTCATCCGCACATGTCCAAACCATCTCAATCTCGCCTCTCTTGCTTTGTCTCCAAACCGTTCAACCTGAGCTGCCCCTCTAATATACTCATTCCTAATCCTGTCCTTCTTCGTCGCTCCCAACGAAAATCTTAGCATCTTCAACTCTGCCACCTCCAGCTCTGTCTTCTGTCTTTTTGCCAGTGCCACCCACCTTGTCAACCTTCCCTTTCACACTTTCTGCTACCCTTCTGTCACAAATCACTCCTGACACTCTTCTACACCCACTCCACCTTGCTTGCACTTTGTTCTTCACCTCTCTCATTGCACTCCCTGTTTCTTTGGACAGTTGACTCCATGTATTTAAACTCATCCACCTTCATCTCCTCAACTCCTTGCATCTACAACATTCTGCCGTCTTCGCTGTTGTTCGCGCATATATATTTGGTCTTGCTCCTACTGACTTTCATTCCTCTTCTCTCCAGTGCATACCTCCACCTCTCCAGGCTCTCCTCAACCTGCTCCATTCTCTCACTACAGATCACAATGTCATCCGCGAACATCATAGTCCATGGAGACTCCTGCCTGATCTTGTCCGTCAGCCTGTCCATCACCATTGCAAACAAGAAAGGGTTCAGAGCCGATCCTTGATGTAATTCCACCTCCACCTTGAACCCATCCGTCATTCCTACCACACACCTCACCATTGTCACACCACCCTCAAACTTTTTCAGATTGCACCTCCTGCATAAGATATAGTCCACCTGTGTGCACCTTCTTCCACTCTTATACGTCACCCTGTCTTCCTCCCTCTTCTTGAAATGTGTATTCACCACAGCTATTTCCATCCCTTTTGCAAAATCCACCACCATCTGTCCTTCCACATTCCTCTCCTTGACATTGTACCTATCCATCACCTCTGTTCCCTTCACCATTGAAGTCCGCTCCAATTACCACTCTCTCCTCCTTGGGTACACTCCACCACTTCATCCAACTCACTCCAGAATTCTTCTTTCTCTTCCATCTCACACCCAACGTGCGGGGCATATGCGCTGATAACATTAGTCATCACACCTTCGATTTCCAGCTTCATACTCATCACTCTGTCAGACACTCTCTTCACCTCCCACACACTCTCAACATACTCTTTCTCCAGTATTACCCCTACCCCATTTCTACTCCCATCCATACTATGGTAGAAGAGTTTGAACCCACCTCCGATGCTCCTGGCCTTACTCCCCTTCCACCTCATCTCTTGCACACGCAGTATATCTACCTTCCTTCTCTCCATTATATCAGCCAGCTCTTTGCCTTTATCAGTCAAAGTGCCAACATTCAAAGTTCCGACTCTCACCTCCACACTCCTACCCTTCCTCTTCTCCCGCTGTTTCTGGACATGCCTTCCCCCTCTCCTTCGCCCAACAGTAGCATAGTTTCCACGAGCACCCTTCTGACCAGCAGTACCGGTGATGGTCATCGGTAACCCGGGCCTCGATTGACCATATAGAAATCTGATTTATGATCCGCATATTAAATTTAGGAAAATCTAATGTGCATAAATGTCTAATATTCCTAAATGCCTGTCGCCATGGGCACAAGTCCATGAATACTGGGATGGCATCTAGCGCTTTACTTGTGCCCCCATCCATAGGGTTAGTGGTTGTGTCAGGAAGGGCATCCGATGTAAAATTTTGCCAAATCATTTGGCGGATTGACAAGACCACCATCGATGCTGTGCCCTCACAGGGTACCGATGGAAATGGTCAAATCCGCTGTGGCGACCCCTGGGAAACAGTTAACAAGCCGAAAGAATAATAATAATATTGGATTTAGGAAAGGGTTTGCGCTAGATGCCCTTCCTGATGCAACCCTACCCATTTATCCAGTGGTGCAGGATGTGCATGAGGGCAGTGTGACAATGGTGAGGTGTGTGGTAGGAATGACGAATGGGTTCAATGTGGAGGTGGGATTACTTCAAGGATCGGCTCTGGGCCCTTTCTTGTTTGCAATGGTGATGGACAGGTTGACGGACGAGATCAGGCAGGAGTCTCCGTTGACTATAATGTTCGCGGATGACATTGTGATCTGTAATGAGAGTTGGGAGCAGGTTGAAGAGCTCCAGGAGAGGTGGAGGTATGCACTGGAGAGAAGAGGAATGAAAGTCAGTAGGAGCAAGATGGAATACATATGTGTGAATGAGAGGGAGGACAGCGAAATGGTGAGGATGCAAGGAGTAGAGGTGGTGAAGGCGTATGAGTTTAAATAGTTGGGGTCAACTGTTTAAAGTAACGAGGAGTGCGGAAGAGAGTGCAGGCAGGGTGGAGTGGGTGGAGAAGAGTGTCAGGAGTGCTTTGTGACAGAAGGGTACCAGCAAGAGTTAAAGGGAAGGTTTACAAGATGGTTGTGAGACCAGTTATGTTATATGGTTTGGCGACAGTAGCACTGATGAAATGACAGGAGGTGGAGCTGGAGGTGGCAGAGTTGAAGATGATAAGATTTTCATTGGAAGTGGCAAAGATGGACAGGATTAGGAACGAGTATATTAGAGGGACCGCTCAGGTTGGACGGTTTGGAGACAAAGCAAGAGAGGCAAGATTGAGATGGTTTGGACATGTGTGGAGGAGAGATGCTGGGTATATTGGAAGAAGGAAGCTGAATATGGAGCTGCCAGGGAAGAGGAGAAGAGGAAGGCCAAAGAGGAGGTTTATAGATGTGGTGAGGGAGGACATGCAGGTGGCTGGTGTGACAGAGGAAGATGCAGAGGACAGGAAGAGATGGAAACGGATGATCCTCTGTGACGACCCCTAATGGGAGCAGCCAGAAGTTGTAGTAGTAGTAGTAGTAGCAGGCATCAGATAATAAGCCAAATATTTCTCTCAAAAACGAGATTTCATAGACAAAACATATTGGAATAAGAGATTCAAGATATTCAAACTAGCTCAGGTGCTCATGTGTAACTGATTTGATAAATTACCCATAATGTTGAATGAATGATGGATTAAAGTTTGGAACAACAGTGATGCCCTGATTATTTTTTTATCAAGCTGTCCTTTTTTTTAATATCATTGTATATTTTGCCTTTTTATGTCCAATGGTGTTAGATGGGTTTATTTTGTATGTGTGTGTGTGTGTGTGTGTGTGTGTGTGTGTGTAAGGCATATGCTTGAAGTTGGAGTGCTTTGAGTTGCTAGCAACTTTTACACTGGACATGAGTGAAAAACATAGAATGAATATTCCAGTAAAGGCTAATACTCAAAAACTTAAATTTATTCCTAAATGGGAATCATTAAAAAAAAAAAATCTAAAAAGTCAAATTTGTGTTGTTAGGTATTGGGGGTAAAACACAAGACTAGCACAAAACACCATTTAAAAATTGGATAGGGAAGCCTGCATTATATTTATTACTATGAAGCGAAGTCTTTCTACTCTGTTCTCTACCATTAAAGTTAACTGCAACCTTATTTTTTTTCTCTTGTCAAGACACCGAAAAGATAAATTGTGACAGATGCAGCGGTGGGGTGCAAAATATGGATGTATAGGTGGCTTTGTTCTCATCATCCCCACGTGTCTGTCTCACTTTCGGGGCTCCAACCACAGTGGGAATTTTTCAAGGTTGTTCTTCGACACCCACTTTAAAAGCTGTTAAGGTCATTAGAGTTTCGCTGTATGACGTTTCTCGCAGTGTCTTTTTGGGTGGTCCTGCGGTATCTGGTTTCACTGTATGTTGTTTCAAGGTCAAACTGCATAGCGAACTATCTTAACCTGCACCACGAAGGGTTGCGGTGTCCTCTGAGAGGAGTCGGGGAACATGTTGAGCCATGGGGATGCTGCTGGTTAACTGGGATTACTGTGGATTCAGAGTGGGTAACGTTTAGCGATAACCCCCAAAACGTTTCTCTTTGCCATTACGCATTCTTTTTCTCCCTTTTACTCTCATTCCTTCCTCCATCCACCTCCTTGTCCTATTTTATTGGGGGGAAGGGGAACAAACATACTACATGAATTGGGTAAAGTTGAACACACCACCGAGGAAGGAGAGCATTGAGTCAAATGACGCACGTCATTTGTAGGGGTGTAAGAAAATATTGATACACCCAAGTATCGCAATATTATCTTGTGTGATACTGTATCGATTCTCAAAACCACTATATCGATTTCTAATTGTTTACATGCAAAGGTTCGTGACAAACATGTTGTGTTGTTTGTAACCCCACGACCACAAGATAACAGTGTTGTAATCTATCTTCAACCATCTGACTCTTCCACTCCAACCCAACAACGTAAACTGAGACAGGAAGTAGCATAAGCACAAAGAACACAGGCCTATGAAATCACAATAAATCGCCTTTCTTACAGTATCACAATATATCGCGATATATTGAACTGTAACCCCTGCATCGTGATACGTATCGTATCGCCAGATTCTCGCCCTAGTCATGTGCCGACTGTTGCACAAACTGGAATTGCCAAACATGAAAAGTTGTTTTTTTTTTTTTTTATCTCTGCTTGAATGACTCTTCCCAAAAGAAAATGCGAGTCTGTAGGAACAACAACACTGGCAAGGCTAGACACCACCAGTGTTGCAATGCATACTGGAATGAACAGGACGTGCGTTAACTGGTGCTTGATGTGTTCTAGCCCAAAGTGTCTCACTCACTCATTAAGTACATTCCTGTTGTAAGTCAACTCTTGTAACTCTCATTTTAGCATTTATAAAGTTCTACTCTCTTTCTACATGTTCCCCGCCTCCCCCCCACCCACCCACCCACCCACATACACACATTGCCATCATTGTCTTTACTCTTGCTTCGCTTTTTGTGCCTCTTGCCTTTATGAACAAATCAACGTATGATCAGAGAAAACGCTTTGCGCCTGCGGGGCCATGGTTTGCTGATAGAGAGAAGTGTTGCCCGGCCTACTGGTCGCTGCGTTGTAGATTTGCTGCTTTGCCACTGTGCCCAACGATAACCCTGTTTGTTGCTGACCTTTCAAAAAACATCCGATCACATTACAGCTTGCAGTGATTTACTAGCTAACAACGGCTCTGTCAAGCATGGAAGAGAAGCTAATGCCAAAGTTTCAAGCTATATAACATAGGACGAAAAACTATTGCAGGCTGACATGTCAGCCATTAGACAGGGCTACCAGATTTGGTTCCCTATTCTCTTTTAAAAGAGTTTGTTGTAATGTGAGCATTATAAAAATAAGTTAATACCAGAGTTGGACAAAGTACACAGCTCCATTACTTGAGTCAAAGTGTCAGGAATCAGGGACATTTATTTGTCGGTTCATTTCATGTACGCAAGTGCATGAAATGAACCGAAACATCGTTTTCCCCAGCCCACAGCAGTGCAAAACAAAGACAAAAACACATATCCAAACTACAAAAACACATGTCTGTGAATGTTCTCATTCATCCAGGTCATGGTTATCCAAAGGAGTTGAATCAAGTTCAACTGGACTTGGTATATATCCGTGAAGACGTTTCGCCTCTCATCCAAGAGGCGAAACATCCGAGTCTCATCACCAGCCAGTCAGACTAGCTTCGTCTAGTCAGAAAGGCACGAACTGAGGAAGCCTCTTGGATGAGAGGTGAAACGTCTTCACGGATATATACCAAGTCCAGTTGCACTTGATTCAACTCCTTTGGATACAAAAACACATATATCCAACATATATATTAAAAAAAAACCAAAAAACACCCATTCACTGTCCAAGAGAGCGAACGCCAAGATGACTCTCGGAACTGTCAGTCTGCATGGGCTAGCAGTTAGCTTAGCCTGCACCACTTCCATGTCCTGTCAAACCACCCTTGGTTTTTCCTCCTCGGGTGCAGCTCCAGTCAGGGCCATGGTCCTTGGGCCCACCAGACGCAGCACCCCAGGCTCCCCCGGCCGATCCAACGCCAGCTCTCGCAGCCAGACACCTTCGACACACCTCCCCGCACTTCACACGATGACGCCAGAAACACAGTCAAGGCAAGGCGAGGCCGCCACCAGACCGTAATGGGTGTTATCAGATCTGCTGGTCTGCATGGGCTAGCAGTTAGTGCCCCACTTCTGCGTCCTGTCAGACCGCCCTTGGTGTTACCTCTTCAGGCACAGCTCCAGGAAGGGCCGTGGTCTCTGGACCCACAGGATGCAGAATGCAACAGACCAAGTTCTCCCAGCCATCAAACGAAGACACCAACGTATTGTTTTGTTGTTTTCATTTTTTACTTAACACAGTAAAACAATTTAATAAAACAACCAACCTACCTTAAAATCCCACTTACACACCTCTAGCTTTATAACTGCCCAACAGCAACACTGCTTTGAGACAAAAAACAAAAACCAAAAACAAACTCAATAAAGATTGAGTTACACAACCAAACAATGCTTTCAGGCAATGAAGTATTGATTAATTTTGAGGTAACATCCACCCAATTTAAAATCCAAAAGAAGTGCACTTCTGCTGTCAATGCAAACAGTTTCTTTGTGGCTGACTTCTACTCTACTGTTCATCTCACAGGTCTCTAGTGGTGACAGATGAGACAATTCTCAGTGTGTTCAAACTTGTCAAACTTGTAGAAGTTCTTATTCAACTTCAATAGAAGCTGGTTTTCAAATTTGAGTGAATTAATTATATTCCTCTTCTTGGGCTGAAGATTAATTCAGCTGCAATAAAAAGCCTTTCACAGGCAGCAGAGGCAGGCAGGGCTCTTATATTCTTTCCCTGTGGAACGTTTTCTTAAACATTAGTTCCTATATTAGCATTTTAGCCGACATGGAGGAGAAACTGATTGCAGCTATTGCTGGCTTTCCTGTTCTGTACGATGCATCCCTGTCCATTTGTTAGCTTGAGCTAGGTTACAGTGCACTAGCTAGCTAGGCGGCTACGTAGGAGCAGCAGTGCCAAGAAGGAGCCGTATGGGGGTGAGAGGAACAGTGCGCCGGTGACTGCAGAGGAGCCTCCCGATTAGATGGCTACGTTCGGGACAATCAGTGAATTTGTGGAGAGCAACGAGGACTGGACGGAGTATGAGGAAAGGATGGGACATTTTTTCCTTGCTAATGGAATTACTGAGGAGGCTACACAGCACTCTGTTCTCCTGAGTGTGTGTGGGCTAAAGATTTACAAGGTGATAAGAAACTTCGCCACACTGCGGAAACCGGGGGAAATTACATACGATGAACTGGTCAAGCTCGTGGGGAACCACCACAATCTGAAACCTTCTGTGATAGTCCAACGGTTTCACGCTAGAACGACCGGGATTTCACAGCCTTTTCAGGAAGCCAGGTCAGTCTGTAGTCAACTTTGTAGCCAAGCTGAGGCAACTGTCAGAGCATTGTGATTTGGGGCAGTGTTGGATGACATGCTCCATGACAGATGGTATGTGGCATTAATAATGACGCCATACAATACCGACTGCTGGGGGAAACCCCACCGTTGACTTTCAAGAAAGCCCTTGAGAATTCCCAAGGTATGGCAATGGCTGCCAATAACGCCAAAGATATCCAGAAAGGACATGGGGGGGGGGGGTTGCAGACGGCGACAGTGCATAAGGTCAGGGGAGAGACTGGTAAACATCTGAAGGGGGTGGAATGTTTTCAGTGTGGAGGGACACACTATGCAAATGATTGCAAATTCAAAGACACTGTCTGCCATGCTTGTAGCAAAAAGGAACACTTAGCTAAAAAGTGCAGAAGTTCAAAGGGTAAGGGTAAGCCTGGGCAGAGAAAAACTCAGCAGGCTCAGGCAGCCACACACCACCTAGAATAAGAAGAAGAGGCAGAGTGTGCCTACAACATGTTTGGAGTGGAAACGGATGAGGAGCCACCTGAACCCTGTTATGCCACAGTCACTTTCAGGGGTCAGGACATTGCATGTGAGATTGCTTCAGGGAGCACTGCATTGGTCATCAGCGAGGAGAACTACAGGAGGACATGGGGGTCTAATCTGCTTCCCATCAGCCCATCAAAGATCAAAATCAGGACCTACACGGGGTTGCCCATACCTCATTTTGGCGTGCTATATGTGGACATTTCAGCTGAGGATCAGAAGGCAAAAGCCAGTCTGGTGATACCTAAGGGCAATATGCCTAGTATTATGGGCCGCAATTGGCTTTGCAAAATCCAACTCAACTGGCATGAAATTAAGTATGCACACACGACAGAGGACATTCTGCAGTAGTACAGTGACATTTTCAGGGATGAACTGGGCACGCTGAAGGGCATAACAATGAAACTCAATGTTGATCCTGAGGCCACACCATGGTTTTTCAAGCCCAGGTTGGTGCCCTATGCCATGAAAGGTAAGTCAAAGAGGAACTGGAAAGTTTACAGAGGCAGGGCATCGTTGAGCCCGTCTAAATTTCAAGGTGGTTGGCTTCCATTCTTCCAGTTTTGATGGAGGACAAAACGGCAAGGATATGTGGGGACTATAAGTTTATGGTGAATCACATCTCTATGCTGGAGGAGTACCCATTGCCACGGGTGGATGACCTGTTGTGACCCTGTTAGGGGTAAGCTGTTTACAAAGCTGGACATGAACCGCGCTTACCAACAGCTGTTGCTCGATGAGGATGCAAAAGAGTACATCACAATCAACACTCAAAAGGGATTATTCAAATACAATTGCCTGGTGTTTGGAGTGGGGTCCAGCCCTGCCATTTTCCAAAGGACATTGGACACTTTGTTGCAGGGGATTCTGCACATAGCAGTGTATCTTGATCATATTTTGATCACAGAGGCCACGGAGTAGGAGCATCTGGCAAACTTAGAACGGGTACTGAAGAGGCTCTCAGACGCAGGGCTGTGATTGAAATGTGGAAAGTGTGTGTTTCTGGCACTGGGGGTGACTTACCTGGGACACAAGATCACAGCTGAGGGCTCTGCCCAGTGGAAGACAAAGTGAAAGCTCTCAAGAAGGCCCCGAGCTCCAAGAGCGTCCATGAACTCAGATCATTCTTGGACCTAGTGAATTATTATGGCAAGTTCTTCCTGGCCCCTCAAAGATTTTGGCCCAGCTGTACAAGCCTCTTCACAATGACACTGAGTGGCGGTAGGGTGAAGAATTGGAAGAAGCTTTCAAGGACGTGAAAGACCTCCTTCACCCAGTGAGGCTGCTTGTTCACAATGACCCAGACAAGACAAGGAGATCGCCCTTTCATGTGACGCCTCTCCCTATGGAGTAAGGGCAGTTCTCTCATATGTAATGGAGGACCGTTCAGAGAAGAGTCTTAGTTTTGTTTCAAGTTCCCTGATGGCAGCTGAGAAGGGATATTCACAGTTAGACAAAGAAGGTATGGCTATTCTTTTTGCAGTATAACCCTTTCATCAATACCTCTATGGATGTGCATTCACAATTTATATGGAACATAAACCACTGATGAGCCTATTTAGATAGACCAGATGCATCCCACCGCTCGCCTCAGCCAGGATACAGCGTTGGGCTCTCACACTGTCAGCCTACCAGTACACTATAGTGTACAGAGCAGGTAAGGATAATGCAAACGCCGATGTGCTGAGTTGCCTGCCTTTGCCTGAAACTCCTGCTACTACATATGTGCCGCTAGAGACTGTCTGCATTGGAGAGGCTGTCAGAGACACCTGGGAAGGTGACCCAGATCAAGTAGTGGAAATCAAGAATTTGCTTTTTACTAGGTTGGCCTGATGTTGTGGAAGGACAAGAAATTAGGCCTTATGCTAAACACAAGACAGAACTGAGTCTGTAGGATGGCTGCATCTTCTGGGGTTCGAGGGTCATCATACCTCCCCCTGGCCATTCACTGATTGTGGAGGAAATACATGAGACTCATCCAGGTGTGTCTCGGATAAAAAGCCATACACGTTCCTATGTCTGGTGGCCAAGAATGTATCAGGATCTAGAGAACAAGGTAAAATCATGCACACAATGTCAGACCATTCAGAACATGGCACCACCGGCTCCTTTGCACCCATGGGAGTGGCCAGACCGCCCCTGGTCTTGTTTGTTATTCGTCCGTCGCAAGTGACGAGGACCATCTAGTCATCCTGTGATGGATGACTGATGACTTGCACAATGATTTAAGTGAGGAAGAGTTTGCGCATCATCAACCCCACTCTCTCGCCCGAGACCACCTACTACCAGTGGCAAGACTAAGCGAGACGACTGGCAATAGAGACGAATGCAGATTTTTTTTCCCAGGGTTTCTTCCCGAAGCCTTTCCCGTAGACTAGTATACCCGCAAGGCAGCGGAGGTTTAAATCAGAGTTTTCCCTCTCCTAGATGAACTGCCTGACAAGGCTAACGAGCTTCACCTACCCGGGTTTGAAATCAGAGATGTCCTTCTCCTAGATTGGCTGCAAACCATGGCTAACGCGTCCAATGGACCCATCTGGTTATACCACCAGGTACCTGTTCGCCCCCGCAGCAGACTTTGGGAAAACAGGAGGTACCACGAGAAGGTGCTGCTGCAGACACATTTATGTAGGAGCGGCTGTATGCTAAGGTCCTGATGGACCCATGGCAGTCACTACACCAGTAAATAAGAGGGCACCGCACTGCTTCGCATTCCTTTTGGCAAGTAGGACATCTAGCCCAATACTCACCACCGCCCCTGGTCTAGGCTACATTTGGACTTTGCTGGCCCGTTTATGGGGCAGATGTTTCTTGTAATGGTGGATGTGCACTCCAAATGGATAGAAGCCCACATCATGAGCAACATCACAACCCACACAACCATAGACAAACTCAAGCAAGCGTTTGCAGTCCATGGGTTGCCTGACACTCTGGTCATTGATAATGGCCTGACATTCACCAGTGAGCTGTTCAGTGAGTTCATGCAACAGAATGGCATTCGTCACATTCGGATGGCTCCTTTCCAGCCAGCCTCAAATGATTTGGCGGAATGGGTTGTTCAGACAGTGAAAGAATTAATGCCTGAAGCAGATGACAGGGGACTCTATTACCACTCAGTGCTCATGTTTCCTGTTTAAATACTGCCTCACATCAGACTATGACTGCACGCACCCCAGCAGAGACGCTAATGGGAAATAGGCCAAAGTCAAGATTGGACCTGCTGCGATTGGACCTGTGTGTGACATGAAGGCAAAAGTGGAGAAAGCAGGAAAAGCAGGAGGGACATGATCAACATGGACAAAGGAGACAGTTAAAACCAGATGGCAATATCTATGTGAGAAATTTCAGCAGTAACAACAACCAGCAATAGCCACCTGGGGTTATTCTTGGGCAGAGTGGTCTAGTCTCCTACGTTGTTCAGCTGACTTGACGGGCATGTTTTCTGCAGACATCAGGACCATGTGTGCGCCCGCGTCACGATACAGGCTCAGAGACAGTTTCCGCAGAGTTGCCAATGGTGAGAGAGACTACTGTGGGAGCAAGTCCACTAGTGACTATGCCCGAGAGAGACACACAGGCAGACGTGTCCGTGTCCCCATTCACATATTCAGTGCGTTTACATGCACAGTTAAGTCGAGCTACGGTTATAGCTCTATTAAGCCATGTAGTTGGACTACTGCCGTTGTCCCAGTATACAAGAACTGGGGGAGAATTGATTTATTGACAGAAGTATGTCCGACCCCAGTACGGTAGGTGGTGATATGCCCCCTTTCAGCTGGTTGCTATCGGATGAAAGACCACCGTGGGAACTATGGATCATGCGCAGAACGCCTAGGCCAGTTCGGGGCTGATTGAAGCGTATCATGCCAGAGTAAATCGACCCCCAACCGCATTATCTAGGTGTGTTAGTCCGACTTCGAGGAATTCGATTTAGTACGATTTCAGTCGGACTAACACGTTTACATGTATTTTAAAAGTCCGGTTTTAGTCGGACTAACACAGTAAATCGACTTTTTCTAACATGTAAACGTACATGCACAGTTTTGTCGAGCTATGGTTATAGCTCGATTAGTTCATTAGTCCGACTACTGACATTGGTCCCAGTATACATGCGCGGGAGGGAAATCGATTTACTGAGGGAGTCATGTGGGCTCCGCTACGATAGGTGGCGATACACACTCTTTCAGCTTGTTTGTATTGGGCCATTACCGGTTGACCTATTACGTCACACACGCAGAGCACGTCCAAGCAGCTCCTCCAATATCTCTAAGAATGGGCACGAAACAGGGCTGTGGCCACTGGTAGAGTTTTTTTTTTTTTGGGCGTTGTAGTACGCCTGTTTAAGGTGCTTCCACCCAACGCGGATCTGCTCCGGCGTCCTTTTAAACCCTGCCCCGACCATCTGCTCGGCTACTTTTTTGAATAAGTCGCCATTTCTTGTCTTCCTCCCGTCCATATATTTTAAAATGTTCAGCTCTTTCAACTGAGTAAGCATATACTCCGTCTCTTCATCCATCCAAAAATTAGCTCTCGATGTTTTCGCCATGTTTGCAGTTACCGGCTTCCTCTACTTGTGTCCCCCCCCCCGCTTCTTCTGTTTACGCTGTTCGACTTCCGGGTCAGACTTGGCGCGCGGAAAGTTAGCGCGTGCGCAGATCGCCTCGACCAGCTCTAGTCCGACTGAGGCGTATACATGCGGAAGTAAATCGACTTCCAATCGCATGATCTGGGTGTGTTAGTCCGACTATTACAACTTCGATTTCAGTCGAGCTAACATGTGTACATGCATTTTAAAAGTCCGGTTTTAGTCGGACTAACGCAATAACTCGATTTTTTAAGTGTCATGTCCTTACACACAGACCCCTCTCATGCCCGCAACACCGTTTACATGGCACTTAAAAAAATGGAATTCCTTTGGATAACCATGACCTGGATGAATGAGAACATTCATAGACATGTGCTTGTACTGTCAAACGGTTGCTGAGACACTAGTATGAGTTTTAGGTGTACGCAGGCTAAAGACACCACTGTTATTGTTTTCCGAGTTCATTTACATTTGGCATTGGGGGAACTTAAGGGGGGAGAAGTGTTGTAATATGAGCATAATAAAAATAAGTTAATACTAATTAGGATAATGGTAATATAGCCATACTCCCGCTAGGGGTAGCTGTTTGTTAAGAGATGCTATTTTCAGGAGTTTCCGTGTAGTGGGGTTTTTCTACTTCGTTCTCTGGCGTGTGTGTGTGAGCTCCTTCGCTCCTACAATATAGTCAGAGTGAGCCTCTGTATAAAAATATTGGTTTTGCCCATCCTAGGTAAATTTGGTCTCGGGACATGAAGTTGCTGATTGGTCCTTTCAGAGTGGAAGTTACCACAGGGTTAATCTTAATTTCTTTAGTTTTGGTGGATCTGGCATCATCTGGTGGTCACAATAAGTTTGTTTTTCTATCACAGTCCAAGAGTTTCATTTGAAACGAATGAAATCTTAAACTCGCAGAAAGCGTTCATGTGCAAGCATGTCACCATTTTTGATGATCGCAGATTTTGGCCTAACGCTGGCAAGATAATCCGGCGGTAACGTGTATTTTGGAGAACAGGTCGATCAACAATGTCATCTGACATGGTAATACTGAGCAACAAATCGAGCCATCAAAGCCATTATAAATATTTTTCAATCCTAATTTAATGTTGGATAACGTTTGACTTTGTATTTTAGGGTGTATCACTCATTCTTCCGCATTTGACCAGCGAGTTCATTCTTATTTTCTTTTTCTTTTCCTTTTTTGCTGGCAGCCTTGACACATTTCCTGTGCTAGTGCCATTACATTTGAATACTTGGCAGGAATGGCAGACCCTGCCGGTACCAATGAAAAATAGCATTCAGAGGAACAATTACAGAATGCTAATTTATTGAATGGCCGTTGCAAAAAATGCCAGCAGGAAAAGGAATCAAATATGGCAGTTTTGATATAAAAAGAATTAAGTATTACGTCTTTAGCTGCAAAGCTAACTATGACTAGCAATTTCGGCTGCTTTGCTCTTTGAGCTAGTTTTTTACCTGTTGATGCTAGCTGCTTTGTGCCCAGCCGAGCAGCCGGAGGGCTTATCTTGTGTTGATGGTTTAATAAGCAGTGCTGCTCACAGCGGCAGTTTCTAGGTGGGGTCAGGGGTCAGTCTGATGGAGCCGTTTTATGAGGCAAAAATGACCTCATTTATCCACACCTGTGAGAGAGGCAGCAGCAGGATGACACACACACACACATACACACACACATACACATACACCACTAACCCTGCCACTCCCTTTGCTTCTCTCTCCACAATGCAGTATGTGATGCATGAGCTATGAGGGCAGGCTCAATGGGAGTTTGCCGGTGTCCAACTTTCTTTCTATTTTTTTTTCTTGTTTTTATGGGGTGTGTGTGGAAGTGTGGAACCCTCTCTGACAAAGGAATTTCTTCTAGGGCCTCAACCCCTGTCTAGTTACTGCATCTTTTCAGCCCATTTTTCAAGATGCATTGGCTCAGAAAATATTATCTTTGTAAATTCAGTAGACTGCATTGGTCCAGGGCTTTGCCGAATTCGTAGGGCGTTGGTATTGCTTCAAGTCAACTGGTCCGAGACCCGACTAGCCGCAATGAGGCGCTGACATACAGGGATATCCTTCCTTTCCCGCTCTGCTGTCTGCCTGCCCTAATGCTGTAATATTGTTATTATGTGGAAAGGCTCTGGTCAGGTTCAGTGGGTTCATTACGATAGAGCAGAGTGTGTCAGCTCTCTGAGGGAAAAGGAGGACTTGGAAAGCAGGATTGTGGAGGCCAGCCTTGGAGCGCAGTGTGTGAGTGTGACCAGATAAAATGAAGTCGTAGAACGAACATAACTGAGGGCCAACCCCACCTCCGTTCACATATCTCTCCATGAAGAACTCAGCTGTGTCTCCTCTTCGGTTCTCGAGGCTGATGGGGCTCTTCTATCCTTCCTTTTCTTCCTGTGTAAACGTGCAGGCATTACCAGCAGGGCAGATATTTTGTTGATACTGTAATAAGATCGTGTGTTCATAACTTTTCACTTGTCTTCACCACTGTCTTTGTTCTCACAGTTGTGCTCTCTCTCTCTCTCTCTCTCTCTCTCTCTCTCTCTCTCTCTCTCTCTCTCTCTCTCTCTCTCTCTCTCTCTCTCTCTCTCTCTCTTCTCTCTCTCTCGCTGAATTTCAAATTCAAATCAATTTCAAATGCAAATAATTATTATTGGCATGGATGTTAAGATTACATTATTGCCAAAGCATATTCCAGAACATAATGATTGTCTGAATGAGCAAGCAACATACTATTGTTTTAAAGATAATTACAAAGTAACAAATAGCCTAGATATATAAGGACACAAACATTCAAAAATGAATATCTTTGTCCCAAAAGAAGGGACAAAGTCTATTGTTATGCATTGAGGAGTTTGTCTCTCTGTCTCTGTCTGTCTCTCTGTCTGTCTCTCTCTCTCTTTCTCTCTGAGTCATGTTTATTTGCCATGTAGGTCTGCACATATATGGAATTTGACTGCGGTTTTGTGGCCCTCTCAGTTTATTTAACATAGAATAACAACACTACAACACAACAGTCTTCACATATATACACAGGGATTGACTTATATAGGTGAAATAAGAGGTGATAAAGTGCAGCGGTGCAGAGAATATATCAGAGATGCTGAAATAGATGTGAGCAGGTTACTTACATACATATGTATGTATCTCTACTCTTTGTTGCCAGGACATTTGTTTTTCTCCCCAGTTGTACTTGGCCAATTACCCCACTCTTCCGAGTCGTCACGGTCGCTGCTCCACCCCCTCTGCCAATCTGGGGAGGGCTGCAGACTACCGCATGCCTCCTCCGATAGCCGCTTCCTTTCACCTGACAGTGAGGAATTTCACCAGGGGGATCTAGCGCGTGGGAGGATCACGCTATTCCCCCCCAGTTCCCCCTTCCCCCCGAACAAGCTCCCCGACCAACCGACCAGAGGAGGCGCTAGTGCAGCGACCGCTACGCTACTTGGACACACCGTTGCCAGGACATTTAAAAATGAACTTGGGACCAACTATTCTTTTTCTTTTTTTCAAACCATTTGTTTATTAAAATTTTGCACTTTTCCCAAAAAGATACAAACAGTTAAGGCACACAACAAGACATGACCAAAAACAGCTACAAAACAGCACAGACTCAATAGAACTAAAATAAGTAAATAACAAAGGTGATGGAGGCTGGACAACCTACACACTGTCGGTAAAGTGGTGTGGTCGTTCAGCGATGGCTGGAAAGTGGAGCTTCTGGACGTATTTGAGGAAAGGGTGGTGACCAGCTGTTCTATCATGAAATTGGAGTGAACCGTGTATTGTTTCAGATTGACATCGTAATATACGCATGTGCAATGGTCACATGGCCACGAATGCATTGTGAAGGCAAATTGGACCCATCGGTCATGTTTGGTTAAAACACTTATTGCCTGAGTTGATAGAAAACAAAATCTAGCAGGGTCCTCTTTTTGATGACAACTTTTGAAGGAAAATATTCTCGCACATCTGAAAATAATATAAAATAGAATAGAAGACACTGTCATTTGTACATACATACAATTTAACCCATCCTATTGTATAGGAGCAGTGGGCGGCTGCTCCAGTTCTTCTTTCTATTGCGTTGCTCAGGGGCACAGGCAGGAGTATTAACCCTAACATACATGTCTTTTTTTTTTGGACCCCCCCCCCCCCCACCGTTTTCTCCCTAATTGTACTTGGCCATTCACCCTATTTTCCGAGCCGTGCCGGTCTCTGCTCCACCCTCTCTGCTGATTCAGTGAGGACTGCAGACTACCACATGCCTCCTCTGACACATATGGAGTCGCCAGCTGCTTCTTTTCACCTGACTGAGGAGTTTCACCAGGGTGACCTGGTGCGTGGGAGGATCACACTAATCCCCCCAGTTCCTCCTCCCCCCTGAACAGGCGCCCTGACCAACCAGAGCAGGCGCTAGTGCAGCGACCAGGACACATACCCACATCTGGCTTCCCACCCGCAGACACTGCTAATTGTGTCTGTAGGGACGCCCGACCAAGCTGGAGGCAACACGGGGATTCGAACTGGCGATCCTTGTGCTGGTAGGCAACAGAATAGACCGCCACGCCACCTGGACGCCATATTCCAATATTTGTCGCAAAAACAAAAATATCAGTTTTTTTCAACATTATTCAGCCCTAATAAGATGTGAAAACATGTGCCTCCCCCTTTTAGTGAAATGCCCAAATACTGCAGTTTAATTCTGATTCTAACTAAAATGCGCCTTTGTGATAAACCCCCCCCCCCAAAAAACAGCATTGACCCTGAACAGCAATGCAGCTCATACCGTGTGACGAGTGTCTTCTGTGTGTCTAGATTTATTTACCTCATGTGTTAGTTCCACCTCTGTGTGAAGGAGCTTCTGATGTCAGAAACAACAGTCAGCCAGCTGAGGAGATGAAGTCCAAGAGATAAGGGCGGCTGTGAGGGGATCACACCTCTGTGTAAAGCAGAGCTGTTGACCTGATGTAGCCAGACACGGAGGAGAAACACAGACAGAGACACAGAGGTGGGGATACAAAGAGCAGAACAGCCCAGACAGACACACCGTGCCAGCAATAATCAGCACCCGTACTAACTTGGCCCAGAACACCGTCTCTAGTCCGCATACGCCCCTGAGAAAACAGGCCCAGTGTTTATATGCAGTATCTATACTGTGTCAGCACATGCCAAGAGGCTGTCTTTTAACTGTCTCTCCCTCACAAACACACTCACTCTTTCTCTTGTTTTCTCTTTTTCTATTTAACCACACACACACACACACACACACACACACACACACACACACACACACACACACACACACACACTCAGAATGGCTGATGGTGAAGGTGGTATAAGTAGCTGCCAAGGGTACCCTGCATTAATATTCACTGTAATTGCAGCATTACCTGTAGTAAAAGTTTAGGTGGGACTCACATTGCCCTGCCTTTCACTCTGCTGGAAGTGCTTAAAGACGATGTGAAATGAAAATTTACTTTTTTTTGGTTAGTTAATTTTCCCAGTCATATTATGTGCACCTACTCTACAACTTGTGCCAAAAAAAAAAAATCTGTTTTTTACTTTATTTACCTCAAAATCAAATCACCCTCATACTCGGACAAGTTTTTGTGATCCCGTCACCAAATCTGAGCGGGTTGGCAAGCGACACTCCAACCAATACATCATAAAATGTATTGCGCCATCCAATCGAATCCTGAAGGGTCAAATTACATCCCTCCCTAAATTTTGTCTGGCCCGAATATCCTGTTTTACTTGGAAATATGTCGCATTGTGGAAGCAAGATATGCTCTGAATGCCGTTTCACATTGTCTGTAATGAGGGGTGAGGGAAGGGGCAGCCTCACAATCAGAGGCAGAGGGACTCCAGTAAGCATGCTGGTATCTAGGTCAATGAGTGATATGGCTGTAAATGGCCTTATTTGGAGACGCATGATGTAACCTTCTCGTTAGCCAATTAGTCGATGTCATTTAAGAGTTCGTTGTGAGACATGACTGTTGCTGAGTAATATGACTGTTGCTGAGTAATATTCTGCTAGACAGTAATTGCTAACACCACCCGTCTACTACTTCTTTTAACTAATGTCTTGAAACTAGTGTAAGCTGACAGATGACTCCCCCATTACTCACCCAAGATGGCATTTGAACACTTCAAACTAGAAGCTGTAAAAACTAGTAGCCAATCACCACCACTAAGGTTGAGCAGACCTGCAGGGGTTCCCTCCCCACGAAAGGGGTCACTTTCACACTGCCCATTTTTATCTTCTGGACTAGATTTTAGGCAGCTTGTTAAGTCAGGTCAGATGAAGGACTGGTTTGCTCATAGAATCCAGCCATGAAATGTCTTTTGTTGCTGTCCAGATCCAAGAACAGCCTCATGTCCTTTTGAGACTTTTTTTTAACTTTTTTTTTGAGTTTTCCCCGCTTTTTCTCCCCAATTGTACTTGGCCAATTACCTCACTTTTCCGAGCCATCCCGGTCGCTGCTCCACCCCCTCTGCCGATCCGGGGAGGGCTGCAGACTACCATATGCCTCCCCCGATACATGTCAGTCGCTTCTTTTCACCTGACAGTGAGGAGTTTCCCAGGGGATGTAGCGCGTGGGAGGATCACGCTATTCCCCCCAGTTCCCCCTTTCCTCCGAACAGGCGACCAACCAGAGGAGGTGCTAGTGCAGCGACCAGGACACACACAGCTTCCCACCCGCAGACATGACCAGTTGTGTCTGTAGGGATGCCCAGCCAAGCTGAAGGTAACACAGGGATTCGAACCGGCGATCCCCGTGTTGGTAGGCAACGGAATAGACCGCTACGCAACCCAGACGCCCCGTCCTTTTGAGACTTCGACCAAGGATAAGCCACAATGGCATATTTTTAGGTTCTGTCTGAAGGCAGGCCTGCTCTGAGTCCAGCTAAAGGACCTCAGTGCCACACCCAGATGAAAGATGCTCACGGAAACTGTTGTCGTAGATAAGGATGTCCTCCAAGTAGGCAGCAACATGTAAGGCATGGGGATTCAGTAACCTGTCCGTGACTTGTTGAGATGTGGATAGGTCTCTAAATGGCCTAAAAAGGAAGTGTGACCCATTGAGAGTAGAGAAGAATATTTCACTCCTGACTCTCTAACAAGTGACTGTCGGCAGATGTACGGCTTGGCCAAATCAAGTGTTGAATTAAAGCCAGCCTGATGTAGCTGTTCGACATCCCTGGACAACGTTAGGTAGGCATCAAACTTTGACAATAGTTGTGTTCAAAGTCAGACCGAAATCGATATTCTGATTTAAACTGTTGTAGATGGAATAATAAAACATTCAAAAATATGTATTTTTTAATTTGTAAATGACTAATATTTTGGTTTTTATACCTTTATCCATAAGAACTGTGAGGGAGTGGTGTAGTCCTCGTTAATATTCATGTGCTGACCTTGGAGTGACAAGTATAAGCAAGGGTTGGCGGTAGGAGCGGGCAGAGTTCCATATTGTGATGATTTGATCTGATTGGTTGTATTTAAATGAGTGATTGTGATGACATCATGACTATCAGAACGAAGATCAAGTGAGAAGCTGGACTAAGGAGAGCTCTTAAAAAAAGAGAAATAAAAAAAATGAATCTACCTTTTATACTTATTTTTTCCATTAGAGAGAGACAGTATAAAATGCATGACGATTGAAGTAACCAGTGATGTTAGAAAATATTAGTGTTTCAGGCGTCCAGGTAGCATGGTGGTCTATTCCGTTTCCTACCAACACAGGCATCGCTGGTTCGAATCCCCGTGTTACATCCGGATTGGTCGCGCGTCCCTACAGACACAATTGGCCGTGTCTGCGGGTGGGAAGCTGGATGTGGGTATGTGTCCTGGTCACTGCTAGTGCAGGGGGCACCTGTTCAGGAGGGAGGGGGAACTGAGGGGGAATAGCGTGATCCTCCCACGCGCTATGTCCCCCTGGTGAAACTCCTCACTGTCAGGTGAAAAGAAGCGGCTGGTGACTCCACATGTATCAGAGGAGGCATGTGGTAGTCTGCAGCCCTCCCCGGATCGGCAGAGGGGGTGGAGTGGCGACCGGGACGGCTCGGAAGAGTGGGGTAATTTGCCAAGTACAATTGGGGAGAAAAGGGGGAGGGGATATTGGTGATAATATTATAATATTACTTTAAATACATGCATAACCACTGTACACCACTACACTATCATATTGAGTCGTTTCAGTTCCAACAACTTTTCACGTGTTCTGATAATAGGTGTGCGACTATGGCAGCACCACCACCACTTCGTGAGAGCTTTGTTGCGGTAGTGCATGAGATTTGTGCATCATTTTCGGATCAAAAGCATGTAAGCAAAACGTTTCTTAATGCTGCGACCTCGTCTTTCTGGCTCGGAGATAGATGGTCATCACACAGGACAGGGTTTAGATCTCGGGCCGAACTTATCTCTCTTAGGGCTACGACACACCAGGCAGACGGTCGGCCGTCGGCTAATGTCAGGCCGTCGGTGAGCGTCTGCGACCCTAGTTTTTGCGGTGTGTCCCGCACCATCGGCACTAGTTGGACCCCTGTCGGCAGCTTTTCGGCCGATTCCCCATGTTGAATTGGCAGGGCCCGTTGGTGGGAGAGATCAATCTGATTGGCTGTTCAAAGTCAATGTATTTTTATAGTCCCTTACAGGGAAATTAGTTTGCAGCCAGTATAATAAAACTCATACAAAACAAAACATACAAACACCAAGGCAGAATTGACAACAGGACATAGTGGACACAGAGAACCAAAGGACTTACATTTTTAGACCAAGGAAACCAGCGATCTGCAGACAACAGATGAACACTATCTACTGTTTAACAATTGAATGGCAGTGGGGACAAAGGAAGCCCTGTATGTCTTAGTCCTAATACAGGGCGTCCTCAACCGACCACCTGAGGGTAACAGCTCAAACTCTGGCTGAAGGGGGTGACCTTGGCACTCCAGAAGGGAAGTAGCCTTTCTTAACACCTTCCTATTATAAAGGTCAGTAAACTGGACTTGACTTCTCCCTGAAATCTTACCAGCCCTTTTGATGAGTCTATCAAGCCTTTTTTTTTATTGGCCAGAGTCAAATTACCAAACAAAGCAAAAAAAAAACAAAACAAAACTATACACTAAAACTGTTTCAGTAAAACTTGTGTAAAAGAGTGTCATCATCTGGGAGGAGACATGTTCAGCTTAGCGAGTCAGTGCAGAATGTACTTGCAAGTTGGCTGTCGGCTGTAGTCTTTGCGGTGTGTTCAAGTGCTACTTTTTGGCCCAGACAGCAGGTGACGTGACGTGATGCAACAGTCGGCGTTCGTCGCTGCTAGTCGGTTTAGTGTGTCTGGACCCTAAATTGCTGTTGAGTTGAAGTAGGGGACGAGGAGAGTGAAATGGGATCAAGGAAAAAAAGAACAAGTGGATAGGGTACCGACAGAGCTCCTGGATGGCGGTGTTTTTGAGTAGTTAGCTTTGCCCCATAGTAGTTCAGCAGGACACACACACACACACACATACACACACATACACACACACACATCTATCAATTGCAAATACTGACAACCTCTTTTTTTATTAAATTAATTTTCCATTATATTATTTTTTGATTAACATACTTTGCTTTGCTTAATATAACTACTTCCAAATCACAACCCCGCTGAGTTTTGTTGTCACTGTATGATGAATTGTGTGGATTAACTTAAATCTTGCACTCAAAGATTGAATTGAATTTTGTATTCCTTTGGTGTAGATGAAATCAAAAGTAGACCAACGACCTCTACCCAGAACATGGTGACCTTCATCCCCTTGTCCCAACGTTATCATCTATGCACCCGTATGCACCCGTATGCATGATGTACAATGTGAACCAACCTTTGAACAAAGTAACAGAATAAAGAACAAAGTTTCAGTGAGTTATTGCCGAATAGGAATCTACCAGTGGCAAAACTTTTACACTTACTAATAAGTCAGGTCCTTCGGGCCATTTTTTAGTGCTCTCCAACAATCTATATTGTACAGTGCATCTTTTATAGCAACTAAAACCACGTAATTTTTTTCCAATAAAATAATAATAAATCAATCTTATATAGCACATTTCTAACACTCAAAGTCGCTTTACAATAAACGGGGTGAAACAAGACAACGGATAAACATAATACAAACATACAGGGTGGATGGGAAGGGGGGCTACGAAGGGAGAAGCGGCAGGCACACGATGCCAGCAGTACTCTCCCACTTAGACACATACAAAAGGGCAGGAAAAGCATAAAGTTATTCTTTGTGATTTTGTCAAACAAATACACCGGTGCCCACGAACACACGCATGCATACACCTCTACATTATAGTTCAGGTGCGTGGCTGTATGTAAAATATACACGTGTAGACATACAAACATGCTCCTGGGCATGCTAATACTTGTAGACATGCACACCGAGTGAAGACTCTCCCTCACATTCTTTTTTGTTGTTTTGTTTGGATTTTCCTCCCTTTTTCTCCCCAATTGTACTTTTTGGCCAATTACCTCACCCTTCCGAGCCATCCCGGTTTCTGCTCCACCCCCTCTGCCGATCCGGGGAGGGCCGTGGACTACCACATGTCTCCTCCGATACATGTGGAGTCACCAGCCGCTTCTTTTCACCTGACAGTGAGGAGTTTCACCAGGGGGACGTAGCGCGTGGGAGGATCATGCTATTCCTCCCAGTTCCTCCTCCCCCCCGAACAGGCGCTCTGACTGACCAGAGGAGGCGCTAGTGCAGCGATCAGGACACATACCCACATCCGGCTTCCCACCCGCAGACACAGCAATTGTGTCTGTAGGGCGCCCGACCAAGCCGGAGGTAACACGGGGATTTGAACCACCAATCCCCGTGTTGGTAGGCAACGGAATAGACTGCTGCGCTACCCGGACGCCACATTCTATCAAATAAACCTCATCCAAATGAGATGAACTGTGAATACACAGTGGAAGAGATAGAGCCATACACACCATCATGCATACACTACATGCAGCAGACAGAGACGCCTGCACAGCCTGCACATACCGGCATTACAAAACCACAGTGGCTATTAGAGATGTTGGAAAGTGGAGTCATTTGCAAGGCTATTTTATATACCATTTATAGATAAAGCACCAAGGGGCCAAATTGATTCATGGGCTGAAGCTATGAGCTGGGTGTCAGGTGACTGTTCTGTTCTGTTCTGTCACATCTCTCATGACTTTCTGTGGCTATTCCCTCTTTCTCCCCACAACCCCTTTCTCAAGCCCAAGGGTAACTCAGATTCAATCTCAGAGACTTATCTTAAAAACACATGACAGGACCTTAACCATCCCTCTGCAAAACCACCTCGTATATCTCTTGCTCCTTCTCGCGTCTTCATACGTTAATCTTCATACATTAACCCCACCTTCCCAAAGGGTTGTTGTGTAATGTCCTGTTTTAACCTTTATGAAATTCCAGCTGCTCATTTTCTGCACCTCCTTGTTTCACAGAGAACCAGTTAAAGCCATTCACACCTGGGAGCTGCTGCCTTGTAATATAGCCAGGCTTAATTCATCATACTTTGGGTCACTTTTAGGGTTTCGAAGCCATACAAGGGGCACCTTAACAATAAGTTGTTGAGTCATTCATTTCATATTTCATACATTGTTAACTCAAGAAAATTAACTTTCTCATCCATCTGTAATTGCATAATCCATTCCTGGAACTAAGCGGAGATAAGCTTCTTACCTATAATAAAGTCATTCTGCATGATCAAAATTCGAAGCACGTGTCCTGTGAACAACGCTCTGGTACTTACTCTCTAGCTAAACATGGTTGTCTGTATCCTGTATATTAGACCTAATTACAAAGATAAGTGATGTGAAATGTTTCTCCATTCTAACTATGGATGGGCATTCACAGCCAAGTGATGCTTGGTTTGAATAGATAATGATTATCTTTTTGTTTGTATGAGTGGGGTCATATTTTTCTCTGGCACCATGAATCAATATACTACAGACTGCAAGCTGGAAATAAGGCAAAACTGACTGGCAATATCAGCAAAGTTTTCATTTGACTTTCAAAGAAATCTTTATGGACTGGACCATGTTGGCACAAGTTCATTGCCTCCCATCGGTACTTGTCACCACATCCTCTGTAAATCTGATGGTATTGAATAAATCCCCTCCGTGTGTCTTGGGTTGATAAGACACTGCCACCAGTTTGTTGTTATCCTTAATTAGCCATTAAATTCACATGTCACTTTGAGACTGTATACTGTAGAACTCTCATTACCTGCCAGACTAGAGTCCAAATGTAAGTAATTGCAACGGAGGCTTTATTTAGCTTTTGTTGGTTTTAATGAATCACCGTCAGGCAACATACCAACACTCATGTACCTTCCGGAACTTCCCGAGGTCATGTAGCCCCCTGGCCCTTCATGAGCATCGGCATCGGCCGCCTTAACCCAGAGTTCGGCTCATCCCGCAGCACTAGTTCTGCTTACCAAAAGTGGCCCACTGGGCACTCGTATTCCACGCCCAGCTCCAAGCCAGGGACCCGGGCTTCTTACCCATTTAAAGTTTGAGAACAGGTTGAGATCGTTTCGGCCATAAGTAGATGGAAAAACAAACAAAGAACATAAAGCATTATTCTCAAAGTGTGCTCTGGTCTCAGCAATTAAGGACAGTATTCCTTTAATTGTTTCTTGTAGAAGAGAGGGTTAACTTTTCTCATGGACTCGGAGAGAAGCCCTCTGTTACCGTTGACTGTTGGTTTGTTCTTTTGTACCTGAGCTCCTTTTTCAGATTTAGGAACCTTTTACACCTTTTCCGTCATTTGTTCTGTAATGATACTAAATGACTCATTGTGAAAGGAGTTTGAATGTAAAAAAAATCTCTCTTTTCCAGACAATGGGTCTGTGACCATATACCTGCAACAGCATTGCAGTTATTTATGTTATCACATTCTGCCATCAAGTAACATTGTTGTGCATGGCACAATGCTCCCAATGTTCATCGGATGGCATATACAACATCCCGGAGGCTTCACAGATAACAGCAGGAACTTAAACTATCCTCTACTTTTTTTGTTGTTGATTTTCTTCCAATTGAACTCGTCCAATTACCCCGCTCTTCCCGAGCCGTCCTGGTCGCTGCTCCACCCCCTCTGCCGAGCCGGGGAGGGCTGCAGACTACCACATGCCTCCTCCGATACATGTGGAGTCACCAGCCGCTTCTTTTCACCTGACAGTGAGGAGTTTCGCCAGGGGGACATAGAGCATGGGAGGATCACGCTATTCCCCCCAGTCCCCCCCCCCGAACAGGTGCCCCAACCGACCAGAGGAGGCGCTAGTGCAGCGATTAGGACACATACCCACTAGGGCTGTGTATTGGCGAGAATGTGGCAAAGCGATAGGTATCATGATACAGGGTTACGATTCAATATATCAAGATATATTGCGATACTGTAAGAAAGGCGATATATTGCAATTTCACAGGCCTGTGTTCTTTGTGCTTATGCTACTTCCTATCTCAGTTTAGGTTGTTGCGTTGGAGTGGAAGAGTCAAATGGCTGAAGATAGATTACAACACTGCTCTCTAGTGGTCATGGGGTTACACACAACACAAAGTGTATGTCACGAACCTTTACATGTAAACAAGTAAAAAAAATCGATATATTGATTTTGAGAATCGATACAGTATCATAAAAGATATTGTCGTGATACTCCAGTGTATCGATATTTTCTTACACCCCTAAACCCACATCCAGCTTCCCACCTGCAGATTGTCTGTAGGGATGCCCAACCAAGCTGGAGGCAACACGGGAATTCGAACCGGTGATCCCCGTGTTGGTAAGCAGTTGAATAGATTGCTATGCTACCCTGATGCTAACTAGCCTCTGCTTTGATAAACTTCACCTACCGTGTTAAAATGTTAGACATGAAAGCACAAGATGCAAATGTAAAGGGTGGAAGTTGATCCAGAGATTCATGAAATTTGGAACCCAGGAGGTAAACCCACAACGCCTGTGGAAGTTACTGTCGTGGCACAGCATAGGAAAAGACTGATTTACAACCCTGGGCTATTAAGCTAGTTGTGAGGAAGAGGAAAAGATTCAAATGGCAGACAGTGCATTTACATTTGTGTTTCCTCATTTAGCAGACACTTTTACCCAGAGTGACTTACAACAAAGTTGGCAATTAGCGAAATTCCTGTGTCTACTACCCACATCATTGAGCACTAAATCGAAATAGTTTCATAGACAAGAATCTATGTCATGTCAAGTGGTTTTAGCGTAAGCGTGGCTTTGATCATCAAGAGAGAGTGATAGGAGATTCAAATACCAAAGTAGATGTAGACTTTGCTGCATATCGGTATCAAAGACGTCATCGCCAAAATTGCCTATCTTGTCAAGTAGTAGATGGGCACAATAGTAAGTGATAACAGCTCAGACAGTAAGAGAAAGAGCATGGTGGGGTGCAGCTACTGACACTGCTAGTACGATTATGGAGAGGAAGGGTGGGGGAGAATTATGTAGTGCCTGAATACTGAAAACATTGTCCTAACTCAGTAATGCATTGAATTACAATATTCAAGAAAAGTAACTTATTCAGATCACACTTAGAATGTCTTCAAAAGGCACTTGTGAAACAGTTTTACTGTTTTATTAACCTTAATGTCACATTGTTGCTTATTCCTCGGTGTTACTGTTATCTCCCTGCTATTATCTCAATATGTGTTTACCATCTACCCATTACTGCTGTGCTCTACTGATATGTGGTGCATTAAAGAAGAAATGTGAAATAAGATTGTATGATTACTACTTAATCAGGACCAGGGTCAGTGCCAGGGCATATCAGACGGGTGGGCAGTTTGATGGGAGGGCCTACATGAACTATGATGCATAGAATAAATATATTGTAGCAAGTAAGATGTTTTCCATGTGTTTTATCATTGACAAGTTGCAGACTGCAGCCTAAGCCAACAATTTAACCTCACTTCACTTAGGTCGTCCGTCGGGATGCCCCTATATGGTTTCAGTTGCGCATGTTTGTCTAAAGCATGGGGTGCTACTCCACATGCAGTTCTATGGTTCTCCGCTAATTGGAGATTTTGTGCCTTTCCATTGTCAAGATGCATTGATCATCTGCAAAGCCACGACATCCCCGGGTCCATAGCATCAATCTATCGATGAATGCACCTAGGCTACCCATAGGAATAGCAGGATTTATTATTGAGGTTTACTCCTCTAGAGCCGCTGTGTTCTGCTCTGTTGTCGCCTGACAACATTAACAGGATTACCACGAGGAGGGTGTGGCTCTTCACCACGCACGGATGGTCATTCATCATGGAGAGGTTATATTTTGCACTTCACATGATGCTGGGGTGTATGGAGACCAGTCTAGGATGCCACGAAAGGCCATCTAGGATACGTAACCCCTTAACCCTTTAAAATACAGAGCAATATAGTGTATGCTGTTAAGTGCCAGGTGGATTGCCGTGACTTGTACATTGGTTAAATCAACAGACACTGTGAAGCTGAATGCACAACACAGAAGAGCTACCTCGTCAGGCCAGGGCTCCACAATCTACAACCATCTACAGGCCAGTGGCCACTCTTTCAAAGATGAGGATGTGTACATTCTTGATAAGGAGGAATGCTGGTTTGAACAGGGAGTCAAAGAGAATGACCATCCCTGAACTTAGGAGGGGGGCTAAAAGTACATCTTCCGCCATCTTACAATGCTGTGATTGCAGCTATTCCCCAATCTTCTGTGAATAGTGCATGTGTCCATTGTAACTCTAGTTAATGGTCACAGTATTTGCATATGAAACCGATCGCCGGTTTCGGTCATTATGCAACTGTGCTGGTTATAAGTTTGGGGAAACTTGCAATCAGCAGAGACTGATGAAGGCACCTCTCTATACTTTGTGTCCAGATGAACTGATTCAACGTTCGGGGACCTTTACAATATGATTTCCTTCATTCAGTTTTTGCATGAGATTACGCTCACCCACCAACAAAACGTGAATACACTGTCCTGCCCATAAAACCAACACTAATTAGGGGGGAAGTATTTTAAAAGTATTCCCCTCAAAATTCTATAAGTAACTGTAATCTGAAGTGCTTTGAAATGTAACATGGACTGAATATATATATATATATATATTTTTGTAGTCTGAAGACATGACGCTGTTATTTGTATTCCATTACAACCCATCCTTTTAGACAGGGTGATTCGAATCCCTTCAGTTCTCAATACAGCTAGTACTGCTGCAGCTGTCAGTAGCTGAAGCCACTTTGGATGTTAGGACTCCTAAAGTAGTCACAGGTAACATCATTATTTCTGAGTTTCATGCTTGCCAATTATGAGGACCTAGGTGAGAGATATCTCCGTTGCATTACTGTCCACCTCACAACAGGCCAACACTATGACACAGCCACCCAGTAACTTGCAGGTAAAAATCCATGGACAAGTCATATAGTTGATCACATGTCAGACTCTGGTTTCAACAGCTAGTGAAAACAGATACACCAGAGAAGACTTGAGTTATGCAGAGATTTCCCAAAGGCGGACTCAGGATAATAAAGTCAGGAACCTTCAAAGACGTGATCATGAATAAATATGACATTATTATAGCCAGAGCTCCAGGGATTCCTCCAGTCACACTTAAGAGAAAAGAGCAGTACTGAATTTAATTTCTTGAGTCAATATTTACATAAAAGCCACAATGGTGCCTCTGTCATGACAATGGACGGAATCAGTGACCACATTTCAGTCTATTCCATTCCATTAGTGTTATGCAGATTACATTGTGTAGAATTAAACAGACTTGATGGAAAAGGCTAATGTCAAATAAAATCTCTAAAATTCCCTATAAAGTTTTTATGCTTGCTTGAATTTTTTTTTTTTGTTTTTTTGGCTGGACTGGGAAAGCCCTACAAATGCACAGAAATGTCTGTCCATGATCATGTTTAGAGTGACTGGGTGATAATTTTACACGATTGGGCCGCTGGATCAGGTGACCAATGACATCCTTGAAGTTACACGATTGGTCGGCCAACCAACTACGTCACTGGTAAACACAGAAGTTGGATTCTTCCTATTGGTCATTGCGCTTTCAAAATGAATTGGCACAGTGGTTTGTTTTTTTTACTTTAGCTGGTATGCTAACATTACTAGCTAGTAAGTATTGAAGCGTTTCGATCTATTGAAAGGTCAGGACCACGTAATCTCGGTGTAAACAGTCAGGTTTATTGCCCTTTTGTTTACAGTCATGACCTGCACTAGCTGCTTGCTGCTCAGTCCCAATCATGAGACCCCCCCCCCCGCCAACTTTCACTAAACACCCATCTAAAAACCCTTAAAAAGCCCACCCGTAGTGGTCACCTACTTTCCCATATCAGAAAGCCGATATGATTCATCTCTGAATGTGAAAATCTCTGTGCAGCAACTCACACTGATGGCTCTGGTAATCTCAAACACCCCTGGCCCCTCTAACCTAAGAGACAGAGATAGCCAGAGACATAGGAGAGTGGGAAAGAAATCTTGAACTTTTTTTTTTTGTCTCTCCCTGGAACTCTTTGTCTTCAAATCTCGGTTTCTTCAGCTACTCTTGAACAATAGTAGCACTGGGCTGGGTGACGTTTTCGCTTGATCTTCTCAATGTGCCCCAGTTTGTCTTCTCCTTTTCCTCCTCTGAATTTACCCCTGCTGGCAGTTCACCCTCTTCATCCATTTCTGTCCACAAAGATGCCTCTGACTCTGCTTCATCCCAAGCTGCCATCGCCCCTGCCCCCAAACTCCAGCCGGGCGTCAACCACCGTGGTATAGGGCCCTGGTGGGATGGGTTCTGGATCTTGGGTAGTTCCAGTCATCTCTAGGGACTGGGTCCACCCCTCAGTTATGCTCTGACTCAACTTCCCTCTCTCCTCCTCTGTATGGGGTTAAACGGTCTTGGTGAACCACTAATTTCTTCCGCCGTCCACTTTTCTGTACTCGGTACACTACATCGAACAGGGCTTCCAGTATAGTGCAGGGCTCCTCCCAATGACTCACTAGTTTGGGGCATAACCCTCTCTGGCACAGAGGACAGTGTAACCACACACGGTCACCTGGTTGATACAGCTTTCCATGAGTGCGAGTATCGTACTGTTGCTTCTGTCTTTTGGCTTCTCCTTGGATGTGATTTCGAGCAAACTCGTGAACTTTCTGCATCCGTACCCAGATGCGCTGTACATACGCAGGCCCTGCTTCTGCCAGCTCTTCTCCCGGAGGGCATCCAAACAGGACTTCCATCGGAGTGTGCAGTTCTTGGCCAAAAATAATCAATGCTGGAGTGCATGCTGTGCTCTGTTGCACGGCATTTTGATAGGCCAGCAACAACTGTAAGTAGTCATCTCAGTTGTGCTGGTCTTTCTGGATGAAGAGCGACAGTTGAACCAGGAGGGTTTAGTTGTATCGCTCTACCATCCCATCACTTTGGGAATGCAAAGCCGTTGTGCGTGTCTTCTTGATGTGTAGGAGACGACACATCGGTTTGAAGACTTGACTCTCAAAATTGCGACTTTGGTCAGTGTGGATTTTGTGAGGTATGCCAAACCTTGTGAAGAACCCATTGACCAAGACTTCGGCTACTGTGGTTGCTTCCTGATTTGGATTGGCGTAGCTCTCTGGCCACTTTCAGAAGTAATCCATGGCAACCAAGATATACTGGTTCCTTTTTTCTGAGAGAGGCAGGAGGCCAAGAATGTCAATGGCCACTCTTTCCATCCGGTCTCCAACATTATACTGCTGCATCTCGACCCGGGGGTGCCGTGGTAGATCCTTTCTGGCGGCACATGCATCACATCTCCAGCACCAGCTGTCTACATCACTGCGCAGCCTAATCTAGAAGAACCTCTGTCTTACGTGTGCCAGGGTTTTGTTGGCTCCAACGTGCCCTGCGGTGGGTAGGACATGAGCTTGCCTGAGTATCTCCTGTCTGAGGGCTTTTGGTGCTATCAGTTGCCACACCACACTGCCTCCACTGGAGTACTCCCATTTGCGGTACAATACTCCTTCTTTCACTTCCAGGCAGTCCCACATGGCTCACAAACTCTTCACCAGCTGGCCCTGTGCAGCCACGTCACACCCAGGTGGACATTTTCCGTTGAGCTTTCACTCCAATGCAGGTGTGATTTCACTGTCATCAGCCTGCATCTGACCTAGGACTTTCAGCGTTAAACTCTCTAACCCCACAGGGATGCCTTCCACAGCCTGCAGTAAGTGATACTCTTCCTGTCTCTTTCCCTCTCTCTTTTCTGGCATCTCTCTTCCTGCATCTCTTCCTGTCTCTTTTCAGTGCCAGCAGTTGGTCTTGAGACATGGGCGGTGGGTGTTTGAAGTTGGTCAACCACTGTAGGGAGCCGTGGTCTGTCCTGACTGAATGACTGACCGTACAGGTAGGGGTGGAAATGTTCCGTAGCCTTCACCACTGCTAACAGTTCATGCCTCGTCACATAGTAATTTCGCTCCGACTGATTAAGGGCTTGGCTATAGAATGCCACCACCCATTCCCTGCCCCCTGTCACCTATGAGAGTACTGCCCCCACTCCTTTGTTGCTAGCATACGTATCCAGTATGAAGGGACAATCTGGTAAGGGGTAGGCTAAGACTGGGGAGATGACCAAGGCCTCCTTCAGTGCCCTGAATGCTCGATCGCACTCTTCTGTCCACTGAAACGGCTTCACTGTCTCCGCCCATGTAAAGAGCTGGCAGTGTCTCCGTAACTCCTTACAAAACGTCGGTAATAATTCGCCAGGCCCAAGAAGCTCTTCAGCTGGGGGACATTAACTGGCTGAGGCCACCCTGCCACCGCCTTTACTTTCTTTGGGTTGGTGGCTATCCCAGCGCCACTGATGATGTGCCCCAGGAATAGTGTTTGGCGCTGGAAAAGCTGACACTTCTGATGGTGGAGCTTTAGGTTTGCCTGCCGCAGTCTACCTAGAACATCTCTCAAGTTTGCAAGTTCCTGTTCAAAGGTGGAAGCGTGGATCAACAAGTCATCCAAGTACACCAGGCAGGCAGATGCAGGTAGACCCTCAAGTATCGTAATCACAGGCCGCGACCTTGTTCCGTTTTGCTGTGTAGCGACGAGTGCCCTGTGTGCTCGGTCCCGTTCCGGTGGTGACGAGAGAATCTGTTCGCCCAGTAGTTCGCCCAGGAGTTGTGAAAAGAATTCAGTGGGTCTTGGCCCCTCAATGGATTCAGGGAGGCCGATGATTCTGATGTTGTTTCTGCGGCTCTGTCCATCCAAATCCGCTTTTTTTAGCCATCAGCATAGCATTGCTTGCAGCTAGAGCCTCACATCGTTCCTCTAGTTTACTGATGCGCTGGTCCTGGAGGTTGGCGTTTGATTCCAAAGACTCGATGCGTTGACCGTGTTCCATCACCACAGACTGTATTTTGTCAAATTTTGCCTCTGGGACTGCGAAGCTCATCTTAATCTCTGCCCTGAGGTCTGCTATCATGCTAACGATGCTTGTCTCGGAGGAGCCGCTGCTTGCAGGCATGTCGTCTGGTTCGTCTTGTTTTGATAATTTATGATGTTTTGGCATCGTGCTGGAGTGTTAAAAGTCAGTTAGCCGTTCACGACTCTACTTCAAAACTATCTGGGATGGTGAAAAAAGCAAGAATTGAAAGAAATTAGTGGGAGAGCCTGAAGTTATGCTTCCTCTCACATGTTCCCCAAACCGGAAGTCCTTCTGTTGTATGTTAGTCATTCAGAAAGCTTGCCTTAGCATGCAATATCTGATCATATTTTGATTACATACCTTTATCTTAGGGGAAATTTGCACCAAACACCAAAGCAGCTTCTCTCCTCAAGCTACTGGTCACAAGGAACACAAATGAAATACGGTAGTTCACAATGAGTGCTGCTGGACATGACAGGAAATGTCACATGGTTCACTTGCATTTAGCCAGACACTGTTCATTATTCATTCATTATCCAAACCGCTGCTCTCAGGGTCGCGGGAATGCTGGAGCCAATCCCAGCAGTTATTGGGCTGCAGGTGGGAAGACACCCTGGACAGGCCGCCAGGTCATCACAGGGTCCACGCACACACCATCACACACACATTCACACCTACGGACAATTTAGTAATGTTTTTTTTGTTTTTGTTTTTTCTAATTTACTAATTAATGTTTTTTTTTTCAAATTTCACCCATAAATCCAATATATAATATCTTTTAAAAACAAGTAGGGTAATTATTGTACAGTTTTTTTCTACAGTTTAAACCTGGGGATAAGTGTCTTTATTTGACAATAAAATTACATTAAATAGGGCGGCACGGTGGCGCAGTGGTTAGCGCGGTCGCCTCACAACAAGAATGTCCTGGGTTCGAGCCCCGGGGTAGTCCAACCTTGGGGGTCGTCGCAGGTCTTCCTCTGTGTGGAGTTTGCATGCTCTCCCTGTGTCTGCGTGGGTTTCCCCCAGGTGCTCCGGTTTCCTCCCACAGTCCAAAGACATGTAGGTCAGGTGAATCGGCCGTACTAAATTGTCCATAGGTGTGTGTGTTGACCCTATGATGGCCTGGCGGCCTGCCCAGGGTGTCTCCCTGCCTGCCACCCAATAACTGCTGGGATAGGCTCCAGCATCCCCGTGACCTTGAGAGCAGGATAAGTGGTTTGGATAATGGATGGATGGATGACATTATATAATGTATTTTAAGTATTTCAAATACAAGCTCTTTAAGTATTTTGACACAAATTATATCTTTTATTTTTTTTTCTGTCCAGCAAAATACAAATGACAAAATACTCAAAAGTAATTAAATACATATTTTAAATACATTTAATTGAATTACTGCCCATCTCTGGTTTTCATTTCTTTTATTTTGTTCATCCTCCTCTACCTGCTCATCCTGGCCACCGACTTCTGCCTGCTCAAATTCTGCACCTTCTCATTGTGATCACCTTTTTTGACCTGCTCATCCTACACACTGCTCTCTCCTACCTGCTCAGTCTATCCGTGTTCCTTATCTTTTCCAGCCTCAGTCTCTTTCTGTTTCACAACCTGAATGTTTTCTCCTGTCCTTGCTCCCCCGCCTCTTGTCTGCCCTGTACCGACTCAGCAGCGCCGTCTCCAGTCGGAGATGCGGAACTCGTAGCAGCATCGGGGGAAGGCAGCGGCCCTTGAGGATCAGACCTTTCTTCACTCCTTTCAGGACAAGACCTCATTAAATGCCACTCTGTCCCACACCCAAAACATTTCATCATACCAGATGTTACAAAAACAGTGTAATCAAACTCGTCGATCCTGAGTTTGGGCCAAATCCAAATCCTCCACATTATTTTTCAGAATCATAAAAACTTGTCTCCTATGAGACACAGTGTTTCAAGAGAGGAGACTTGTAACCCGAAGAGACCATTTTTATTGGTGACACTAGCTGGCTGTGTCTTGCAAGCTCTTTGTCCAAACCGTATTTCCCATGAACGGGGGAGCATTAGAATAGTGATTCTCTTGGCTGGATTAACCAGCAGCAGAACGGGAGTAAATGTGTCCTTAGTCACCACACCACTTACCACAACCTGGTTGACTTTATCAACACGATCAAGGAAAATAACTACAGCATGGTTCATTCTGGATGCAGATCATATGCTTCCATATCCCACCTGTTCCCCTACCCCCAAGCACCACTCCTCCACTGAGCACTTGACCACCGGTGCCACTTTAATTGCATGCCGGCGTGTCAAATTGTCGAACCCCATTTGTCCACCTCCTACAGCGGGCATACTGCCCCACTGGGTCGGTAGCACTGTTACCTGCTACTGCTTTCGGCTGCTCCTGTTAGGGGTCACCACAGCGGATCATCCGTTTCCATCTCTTCCTGTCCTCTGCATCTTCCTCTGTCACACCAGCCACCTGCATGTCCTCCCTCACCACATCCATAAACCTCCTCTTTGGCCTTCCTCTTTTCCTCTTCCCTGGCAGCTCCATATTCAGCACCCTAACTAAAGAAAACTACTCCACTTAAACTTAACACCGAAAGCCTCACTAAACACAAAAAACAAACAACAAAACCTAGCTAAACACAACAAACAACAAAAACCTAGCTAAATACAACGAACAAAAACCTAGCTAAACACAACAAACAACAAAAACCTAACTGAACACAACAAACAACAAAAAGCACATGAAAATGACAAGACAGGCAGAAAAAAGCTCAAGTTTTAGAAACTCGTTCACACCGAAGTAACATGCTGCTACTCTATCCACTCACTCACATTTCCCCTCAGAGAGAGAGAGAGGACATGCTAAGTCTGTGCTTTCTGTCAATACAGGAGTGTTCAACTCTTTCACCTCCTGCCAGGTAAGAAATAAATTGAAACCAAAGTAAGGCTTTAAAAGTCCTTCTGTTTGTGGCTGAATGCGAGTGAAAGAAAGATGGGCAGGAGAAAGGAGGGGTCACCAATCAGCAGCTCATCTTTTCTTTCTTTCTCTCTTTCTTTCATTATTTCTTCACAGTAAGGGTGCTCCAAGGACACATCTCTGCTGTGGATAAGCATGATTTATTGAGTGTGTGTTGTTGTGTGTGTGTATGTGTGTGTGTGTGTGTGTGTGTGTGTGTGTGTGTGGTGTGTGCTGTTGTTCATGGGTGTGCACATGTGCATGTTGATTTGTGGAGTCCGTAATAATGCGAGCACAGACCAGCCTCAAGGAAAGGTCCCTGCCTTGAGCCTTAGCTAACGGGAGATTTTTCTTGGCCATGCTTGCTCCAGTCTCCCAAAAGACACACCGTCATTTTTTTTCCATGAAGCACTCAGATAAGCACCGGTGTTTCCAATTCTCCCTGTTCTCTTTATCACTGGGGAAGCGCTCAAGAGAATGGGGACTCGTATTGTTGCTCTGTCCCTTTTTCACTCTATCATGAAGTAGCCGAGTGTTAAACTAAGTATTAGCTAAGTATCTTGATGCATGCTCAATAATCCAGGTAAGGAAATCACAGAAAGTTGAGTCACTTCATCTGAACATAATGATTATTGGGAGAAACGTTTCAACACTCATCTAAGTGACCTCTTCAGTCTCAACTGACTGCAGGTATCCCACCCTTATAATACCTGAATTGTACACTGGGGAAATTAACCAGTGGGCGGCATGGTGGTGCAGTGGTTAGCGCGGTCGCCTCACAGCAAGAAGGTTCTGGGTTCGAGCCCTGGGGTAGTCCAACCTTGGGGGTTGTCCAGGGTCATCCTCTGTGAAGTTTGCATGTTCTCCCCATGTCTGCGTGGGTTTCCTCCGGGTGCTCCGGTTTCCTCCCACAGTCCAGACATGTAGATCAGGTGAATCGGCCGTACTGAATTGTCCCTAGGTGTCAATGTGTGTGTGTCGGCCCTGTGTGATTACCTGGGCCTGTCCAGGGTGTGTCCTCGCCTGCCGCCCAATGACTGCTGGGATATAGGCTCCAGCATCCCCGTGACCCTGAGAGCAGGATAAGCGGTTCGGATAATGGATGGATGGATGGAAACTAAACAGACGCTGGCCAAGAGGATGGTACAACACAGAAGAGCTAACACGTCAGGCCAGGACCCCACATTCTACACCCATCTACAGGCCAGTGGCCACTCTTGCAAGGATGAGGATATGCACATCCTTGATAGGGAGGAACGCTGGTTTGAACAGGGAGTCAAAGAGGCCATCTATGTGAAAAGGGAACAACCATCCCTGAACGGGGGGGGGGGCTAAGGGTACATCTGTCACCATCTTACAATGCTGTGATTACAAACATTCCCAAATCCTCTGTGAATAGTACACATGGTCATCGTAACTCTAGTTAATGGTCACAGTAATTTGCATATGAAATCGATTGTTGGTTTTGGTCATATTGTTGTTAATTGTTTATAAGGGTGGGGATACCTGCAGTCAGTTGAGACTGAAGAGGTCACTTAGATGATGATGAAACGTTTCTCAATAAACGTTGTGTCCAGATGAACTGATTCAACTTTCTGTGATGTTAACTAAGTATTTTACCCCTCATCCACCTTATCTGGTTTCTACATGTGTTGGTAGTCTTTTTTGTTAAGTGGCACACATTCACACATACATATACCCATAAACACACAAATGGACAGGTGAGGTTATTACCTCTGTCTAGTGTCCACTGGAAAGAACAATGTTTCATCTCATCTCATCTCTGTACATAGTTGGACAAGGATGAAAGAAAAGACATTTGACTGCAGCACCTTTATTATTACTTATGATGTGTTTTGGAGGGGATTCTACTTCATGCCTTCAGTTTTTCCAGGAAGATAAAAATGCCTTAAGTGTCTTGTGTACAGTAGGATTATGTTGTGATAATTCACTGTTATTATACCAGTCGTTCATTTTATATATGTAAACCATGTGGCCCAACTACGTATGGGTACCAAATGAAATTGTGTTAAATCAATATTGCAAGAGTACCCGTTGTGTTTGCTTTGACAGTGTGCAGTAAGATTTCAGCCTCAAATATATATATATTTTTTAAATTAAACATACGGTAAATGTTGTGCTCCTTTCTCCCCCAGGATCCAATCCGTGCCAATGCACCCGGGTCCAAGTCAGCAGTATGTTATCAAGCCTAAGTACTACCATACACATACCACACATACCCAGACCCATGTCCACCCCCAGCATGAAAGGCCAATCCCTCTGACAGTGGGACACAACCCAATACATGGTGAGTAGACAACACTGCAAATCTGACTTTCCTATTCTAACAGATACAATTTGGGTGCTGATTTAAATATCCACATATTTTCTTGGAAGCGTTTGGATCATGGGGATAGAAAATATTCTTTGCCAACATGGGGATCCCGGTTCGAAGCCCCGTGTTACCTATGGCTTGGTCGGGCGTCCCTACAGATGCAATTGGCCATGTCTATGGGTATGTGTCCTGGTCGCTGCACTAACACATCTCCCTGGTTGGTTGGTGCGCCTGTTCAGGGGGTAGGGGGAACGGGGGGGGGGGGTAGCGTGATCCTCACATGCGCTACGTCCCTCTGACGAAACTCCTCACTGTCAGGTGAAAAGAAGCGACTCCACATGTATCGGAGAAGGAGGCATGCGGTAGTCTGCAGCCCCCCCCCCTCCCTCCGGATCGGCAGAGGGGGTGGAGCAGCGACCGGGATGGCTCAGAAGAGTGGGGTAATTGGCCGGATACAATTGGGGAGAAAAAGGTGGGGGAAAAAATCAACATATGCTTTGGTCATGCTATATAGTTCAATGTGCAGGTTTGTGCTCCATTGTTTAAAGACATTGTAGTTGTAAACAACTGTTTATAGCCTCAAAATACAGATCAAATGAATGTTGGTCACGAATTATTAGTCCAGCCATTAAACATTAAGTAGTACATTTCAGGTTGAAAATGTGGATCCAGACCAGTTTATCACCATGTAAACAAAAGCAGTGTTGGACTGCTTTTCAACTGGTGACTCTTGTGACACGGTACAGACACTGCTCCAATTCACATTATTCGTTATGCAACACAATTCAGAGGCCGGGTACACGGTCAATACAGATTCCTTTAAGGACTTAAGTTAACTTAATTAACTTAATTAACTTAATTTCGTTAACTTAAGTAACACAAGTCCAGTATCACTTATCCTCCTTTTCAAAGGCTTTCAAGTGTAACTTTCATTAGTTCATCTGTTCAGCATACACAGAGTCAGCATTTCAGCATGTCTGGGCTTCCTTCTCACTTGCCTTTTAAGACACACAAAAGTAGGCAGTGTGTTTAATTAGAAACAGGTGTTTCTCATTGCCCAGATGAGCCACTCCTTATTCTGCCTTCCTCTGAACTGATACTGTATCTGAACCAATGACACCCCGCCACATGTCATAAAGAGCAGTGTGTATAGAGGTTTTCTTTCCAGTTCAACACAACACCAGTGGATTTCACTTGCTAGTCCTCTCCAATCTAGTTGAAGGGCTGTTTACCAGTTAAATCAGCTGGTTTTGTGTTGGGTAGGAAGGAAAACGGGCTTATTCATATGGCACTCCATGGCACACGGTTGAGTATCACTGATGCTCTGCTCAAGACAACTTGGAACTCATAAAAACCAGTATCCAATGAAACCCCCCCCCAAAAAACGAACTGACTTTTGAAAAGGGGAAATGAGGTGTCCGGGTGGCCTAGCGGTCTATTCTGTTGCCTACCAACACGGGGATCCTGGTTCGAATCCCCGTGTTACCTCCGGCTTGGTCTGGCATCCCTACAGACACAATTGGCCATGTCTGCGGGTGGCAAACCGGATGTGGGTATGTGTCCTGGCACTCCTCTGGTCGGTCAGAGTGCCTGTTCAGGTGGGAGGGGGAACTGGGGGGAATAGCGTGATCCTCCCACGTGCTATGTCCCCCTGGTGAAACTCCTCACTCTCAGGTGAAACTCCTCACTCTCAGGTGAAAAGAAGCGGCTGGTGACTCCACATGTATTGGAGGAGGCATATTGTAGTCTGAAGCCCTCCCCGGATAGACAGAGGGGGTGGAGCAGCAACCAGGAAAGCTCGGGAAAATAGAGTTATTGGCCAAGTACAATTGGGGAGAAAAAAGGGAGAAAAATAAAATA
>NC_079223.1:47924753-47989753 GCF_029633865.1 Lampris incognitus | reverse complement strand
TCTTGAACATATTCCACACTCTTATGAGCCCACGATAAAAACCAGGCAATCCGTTGAGGTCTGAGTTTTTAATAGCCATTAGAAACAAAGGCAAGTCCATTCCGAGTCCACAACACCGTTGAAGTATTGCACAGGCTGCTGGTCGCCACACTAAGTCTCTAGGCCCAGTGAGCAATCTTTGAATGAACTGGAGGTGGAAGGCTGCACTCCTGCTGGCCAGATGGATCAGCCCTTGACCCCCTTCATCTTTAGGAAGGTACAGCACACTCTGAGGAATCCAGTGCAAGTTGTCCCAGAATAAGTTCACCAGCACAGCCTGAATCTTGGCCAGGAGGTTGGTTGGAGGATCAACGCATGTTAATCGATGCCATAGCGTTGATGACACCAGGTTGTTGATTACTAACATGCGACCCCTATATGACAGTTTTGGTAGAATCCATTTCCACTTCCTAAGATGCCCCTCTACTTTTTCCAAAACATTCTCCCAATTCTTATTTGAAAAAGTGTCATTCCCCACAAACACTCCCAGATATTTCATCCCTCCCCTTTTCCATGTCAACCCCCCAGATAACATGAGCTTACCGTTCAGTCCCTCTCCTACCATCAGTGCCTCACTTTTCCCCTGGTTTACCCTAGCTGATGATATCTGACCAAACTTGTTAACATTTTTTACTAAGACATCAACATCTCTTTGGTCCTTTACAAACACAGCTACATCATCGGCATAGGCAGAGAGCTTAAAAGTTGCACCACAACCAGCAAAAGCAACTCCAGACAACTCACACCCCAATTTATGCAACAGGGGCTCAATGGCCAGGAGTACAACATTCCAGACAAAGAACATCCCTGCCTGATTCCCCTATGAACCTTAAAAGGAGCACTCAAACCACCGTTAATTTTAAGTACACTCTCAATGTCACTGTACAAAACCTTGATTGTTGCTATAAAACCTGGGCTGAGACCGAAAGCTTTCATGGTTTGCCACAAGTGCTGGTGTTCAACCCGGTCAAAAGCCTTTTCCTGATCTATGGAAATAAGACCAGTTTCAACTCCCAATGAACTAGAGATGTCCAAAACATCCCTACTTAATGTAATGTTGTCAGTGATCAGCCTACCGGGCACACAGTAAGTCTGGTCAACATGGATGACCTCCTTCATCACCTTTCTCAGTCTGTTTGCTAACACCTTAGAAAAGATCTTGTAATCAGTGCAGAGCAGGGACACTGGCCAGTTCTTAATGTCCTGCAAATCCCCTTTCTTCGGCAAGAGAGTAATGACGGCCCTTCTGCAACTCTGAGGCAACCGCCCCTCAGTTGCACTGTTCCTCAGAACAGTCAACAAATCCCCTCCGAGCACCGGCCAAAAAGACTTATAGAAGTCAACAGGTAAACCATCTATACCAGGTGCCTTGCCACTCTCCAGACTTTGCAGGGCGTCATGAAGTTCTTCATGGGACAGTTGTGCCTCGAGGTCTGTATTGAGTGCTTCCTCAACCTTTTTTAGCCCATCATAGAATGATTCAGCCCCCAGCACATCCTGCCTGAATTCACTCTTATAGAGATCACTGTAAAACCCTGCTGCATATTTCAGAATCAGAAAAATCTGATAGCTGCACGCCAGTGTTAGTATGCAGAGAGTGAATGGTTTTTCTCTGCTCATTCTTGCGCTCTAGACTAAAGAAAAAGTGAGAAGGAGCATCCATATGTGTGGCATTCAGAAAGCGTGAGCGGACCAGTGCCCCCTGTGCTGTAATACCCAGCAGGCTAGCCAAAGCAGACTTTCTGGATTTGAGAGCCTCTACATGGCCTCTGTCTCCTGTGGAATCTGCCAAATTCTGTAGTTCCACCATTTCATCCTCTAGATCTGTCATAGATCTGGCTATGTCTCTGGTGACATTGCGAGTGTACTGCTGGCAAAACTGCTTTATCTGACACTTGCCAGTGTCCCACCATTGCTGTAGAGAACTAAATTTAGACCTTCGGCTTCTATATTGGCCCCAGAAAACATTAAAAGTATCTCTAAAGTTGTTATCATTCAGGAGGCCTGTGTTAAAATGCCAGAAAGCACTATTTGTTTTAACACTCTGCATGAAAACCGAGCACTGTACAAGAGAGTGGTCAGAGAAACAAACTGGAAGTATGTTACATTGTTTAAACACATTAAAATTATGTTTAAAACAATAAAACCGATCAAGCCGTGCCATGGATAGCGCATTATCTTTTCAATGTGTCCATGTATACTGCCTTTGGATCCCATAAAAAAACTCTCCAAACATCTTTCAGTTCACACGAATTAACCAAGCGTGTGAGCCGACTAAGAGATGCAGGATGTGGTTCCTGATGGTTCCTCCCCAGCTTGCAATTCTCTGTACAGTTAAAGTCCCCTCCCAGAAATAAATACTCCTCACTGTCACACTTACTAATAACATCAGATAACACATCCAAAAAAAATAATCTTTCAGGGCCAAGGGTTGGACCATAAACATTTATAAAAACTAGTTTTATGTTTTCATAATGCGCTCTTACTTTCAGTAGCCAGCCTTTGACTACTTCCTCTACCTCAAGGGAGCATGGCAAAAAATCTCTTGAGAAAAGAATCGCGACCCCACCACTAATATTTGATTTATGACTGAGAATCAATTTTCCAGTCCAATCACTCTTCCATTCAATTTCATTATCTGCTTTGCTATGTGTTTCTTGCACAAGCAAAACATCTGTTTTCTTCAGCTCAACCAGTTTAAACACAGCAGCTCTTTTCATGTCATCTCTTGCTCCATTCAGATTTAAAGTGTCTAATTTTATATACACATGAGGAGAGTGGGGCTGAACTGTGCCAGAAACAAGCTTACACTGACCAAAAAGATAAAAATACCCAAACTTGTCTTAAACATCATCATGCAGTTGCAATTTTACTTTTTGTACAAGTTTTTTCAGTCTGAAGACTTCCTGCTCAGTAAATGTGTTCACCTCAAAGTCCCCTGTGTTTTTCATAAAGCATTTAACTGAGTCAATAAAAAGCTGCAAGTCTGGAAATTAATTTTCCACCTTGACTGCCCTCAAACCCTTGGTAACTTGCAAAAACTTCCTGATTTTCAGAAAGGCATAGCTCCCTTCCGTGTCCACCTGTGTATGAGGAGAGGAACCTAACTCACAGTCACTTTCGTCTGTGTTCGCATCAGACAAAGAGGGGGATGGCTTTTTATCTTTTGAAGCCCTCTTTGCTTTTAGATTTTCCTGTCTACCTTCAGTCGGCTTCCTTTTAGGAACCTTTTTGATTTTATTTCATCATCCAACATAATCACTGCCTCTTCCTCGAGTACAGACTCTGCCACTCTAATAGCAGTCTGCTGTATTTGCATCCTCCGACGACAATTCGTATCTCGCCCAGCCAATTTGCTATGAGCCATGGTCTCACTGTTTTAATTTTCCATTTCATTCTGTTCAACCTCCCCTACCTGCTCATCCTGGCCATCAGCTGTGACCTGCCCAAGTTCTGTTACCTTCTCAGTGCTCAATGTTTTTAAAATGCTCAACCTGCACACCTCCTTCTCCTGCCTGCTCAGTCCGTCCATTTTCCTTATGTTCCCCAGCCTTGGTCTTTTTCTGTGTCACCACCTGGTCTATTTCTCCCGCCCCTCGCTTCCCAGCCTCCTGTCTGCCCTGTGCCAACTCGGCTGCGCCGCCTCCAGCCGGAGATGCGCCGCTTGCGGCGGCATCGGGGGACAATAGCAGCCCTTGAGGCTCAGACTTACCCTCACTCCTTTCAGGACAAGACCTTACTAAATGCCCCTCTGACCCACAGCCAAAACATTTCATCGTACCGGATGTAACAAATACAACATAGTCAAACTCGTCAATCCTGAATTTCAGCTTCAGATCCAAATCCTCTGCATTGTTTTACAAAATCCTGAAACCTTGCCTCCTATGGGACACCACGTGTCTCAAGTGAGGAGACTGGCAACCGGAAGAGACCATTTTTATCGGCGACACTAGCTGTCGTATCTTGCAAGCTCCTTCTCAAAACCTGCATTTCTCATGAACCGAGGAGCATTGGAAATGGCGATTCTCTTGGCTGGATTAACCAGCGGCAGAACGGGAGTAAACATGTCCCTAATCACCACACCATTTTCCACCACCTGGTTGACCTTATCAATACTGTCAAGAAACATAACTACTGCACCCTTCATTCTGGACGCCGATTTGATGCTTCCATATCCCACGTGCTTACCTACCGCGAGGCAGCGCTCCTCCACCGAGCACGTGACTACCGGAGCCACTTTAATCGCGTGCCGGCGTGTCAACTTCTCAAACGCCGCTCCTCCACCTCCCACAGCAGCCATATTGCCCCGCCGGGCCGGTAGCACCGCTACCGAAAATAAAACAACTCTGCTTAAACCTACCACCGAAAAAAACTAACTAAAAATAAACAACAACAAACCCACAGAAAGCACGTGAAAAGGACCAGACAAAAAAAGTCAAAGTTTTATAAACTCACTCACACCGAAGCAACACGCTGCTACTCCGTACACTCACTCGCACCTCCGCTCAGAAAGAGAGAGAGAGATTTGATTTTTAAAAAGTGACTTTTATTTTAGAAAAATACAATCATATTCAAACCACAAGCAAATAAATAAATTATGTAAAAAATAAAAAGTAAATCACATCAATTCTCCAGAAAAAACAAGTTGGTTGTCTTTTACTGAGCACAATACATCTCTGTAAGCCCAGATAGCATTGAATTGCTGGGTGTCCTTCATTTCTTTGTAATAATTGAAATCAACCATCATCCTGGCTTTTACCATTCTAGTAAACAGCAGCTTTACATCAGTGTCTACTGAGTTCTCCATCTTCCTCTTTCTGCTTACATATATGGCCAGTTTTGCCTGTCCCAGGATGAAATTCATCAGTTGACATTTTTCTTTTACCGTTTGTTCATACACAAACCCCAGAATGAAAATGTGCTTGGAGAAAACCTCCCCTACCATGCTGAATAAACTTTGCAACAACATGAACAGTGGTACCAGATGCACGCACTCCAGGTAACAGTGTAAAACAGTTTCTTTGCAAGGGCAAAAAATACATTTATCACTCACACCCTGACCAATAACAGAAAGAAAAGCATTAACTGCTACTATCCCATGCACAATTCTCCACTGCAAGTCAGCAACCTTCTTTGTTAATGGTGGTTTGTATAGACCCCGCCAAGCAGGTCTGACATCAACTCCCAAGCCCAGATGACTTCGCCAAGGTGTGTCGACACGGTTGTGTAGTTTACCCTTGTTTAGACATTTAACCATCGTTCCATACAGTATTTTGCCTTTTGCCTCTTCTAAATTTAGAAAAGTACTTCTCCTCTCATTCAAAAAAAAAAAGCCTGAACAGTCATCAAAGCTGGGACGAATACTTAAACAAGGAAAAGGATCATCTGTATGAGGCACGATCAAACCATTGCTGTATTCATTCAACAGGACGAATTCATGTCCCGTCAGACAGCGTTTCCAGTGTTCAAGCAGCTTGTTGATGATCCTCACAGAACGCACTCCCAGACCTGCCGCAAGAGCAGCTGCATTGCTCATGTCAGGTCCAGCAGTGTTCACCACCGATTCAAGAGTTAGAAAACCTGCTCTGCAAAACACTTCTGTGACTGTCGATCCTGCCCAGCAGGGTGTGTTCAGACGTCCTCCATGCACCACAGGCTCCCTCAACAACCAGTATAGGGAGTCACTTTGCATTGTCCTCTCTTTCACCACCATCTTCCACACTGTGAAGACACTGCGGTAGAAAGGAGGCAGGGTTTGAAACTTCACAGTCTTCAAATCCATGAGGAACAGTGAGTCATGCAGTCCCAAACCACCAAACTTCTGCAAAACTATGCGTGCCAGTGGTCTCCACACCAAGGCTTTCGGGCCATAAAGCAATCCCTGGAGAAATTGAAGGCGGAACGCAGCACCTCTACTGGCCAAATGTGCGAGTCCTTGTCCGCCTTCCTCCTTTGGGAGAAAGAGGACAGTCTGGGGAATTCAATGTAATCTATCCCAAAAAAAATCAACTAAACCAGCTTGAATTCTTGAAAGTAAATTTGGAGGGGGGTCAACACAAACTAAGCTGTGCCATAATGAGGAGGATACTAGATTGTTGATTACAAGTGTCCTCCCTCTGTAAGACATGCTCGGCAGGAGCCACTTCCACTTTTTAAGCCGGCCTTCTATTTTTTCTAAGATGTTCTCCCAGTTCTTTTCCAACACAGATTCTTCGCCCAAAAAAACTCCCAAGTACTTTATCCCTCCTTTTTTCCAAGTCAGCCCTCCCGGTAGAACTAAATTGTCAAGTGGCCTTTTCCCAACCATCACAGCTTCACTTTTTTCCCAGTTTACCTTAGCAGACGACAAACTATTGAAAAGATCTACAGTCCCCTCCAAGGTATCAATATCACACTGTTTGTTAATCATTATCATAACATCATCTGCATATGCTGAGACCTTTACAGCTGTGGTACAACCTGGGAAAAAAACACCTGAGATCTTTTTCTGAGTTTGTGAAGAAAAGGCTCAATGGAAAGGGAGTACAGCATTCCAGAAAGTACGCATCCTTGACATACTCCCCTCTGTACAATGAAAGGTGCAGCCAAACCACAATTAGTTTTTAGTATACTCACAATGTCACGGTACAGTACCTGGATCTTGGCTATGAAACCTGGGCTGAACCCAAAGGCATTTAGCGTCTGCCACAGGTACTTGTGTTCAACCCGGTCAAAAGCCTGTTCCTGGTCTATGGAAATGAGACCAGTATCTACACCCAATGAGCCAGAGAGTTCCAAAACGTGCCCAATTAGGGTGATATTGTCCCTTATTAACCTGCTGGGCACACAGTAAGTCTGGTCAACATGAATGGCCTTACTCATCACCTCTCTAAGTCTAGAGGCTAAAACTTTAGAGAGGATTTTATAATCCCCGCACAGCAGAGATACAGGTCTCCAGTTCTTCAGGTCTTGTAGATCCCCCTTTTTTGGCAGCAAAGTTATAACTGTTCTTCTACAGCTCAGCGGTAGCTGTCCTCTGCACAAACTGTCCTGAAGCACTTCCAGCAAATCTTTGCCGATCACAGACCAAAAGGACTTATAAAATTCAACGGGCAGTCCATCAATGCCAGGTGCTTTACCATTGCCCAGGTTCATGAGAGCAGTGTACAGTTCATTCAGAGACAGTTCTGTATCCAACACCGCATTGGTATCACCGTCCACCTGAGGTAGCCCAGCATAAAAAGAACTAGCCAGCTCTGCATCCTCCACAAATTCACTTTTAAACAGATCATTGTAGAAGGAGGTGGCATATCTGCGGATCTCAGGGGTTCCCGTTATTGTGGTTCCATCGCCAGAGCATAACGAATGAATGATCTTCCTCTGACCCTTCCTTCACTCCAAACCAAAAAAAAAACTGTGGTGGGGCATCCATTTGAGAAACATTCATGAAACGTGACCAGAGCTCCCTGTGCTGCAGTGCCCAACAAGTTGGCTAAGGCAGCTTTTTTAGCTTTAAGGGCTTCAATATGCCCTTGATTTCTTGTAGAATCAATTAAACCCTGTAATTCTACTACTTCAATCTCCAGTTCTTTAAGAGATCTGGTAATGTGCTTAGTGACATTGCGAGTATACTGCTGACATAATTGTCTTATTTTGCTCTTTCCTATATCCCACCATTGCTGTACTGAAGAGAAAGTGGTCTTGCTTTTTCCATGTAAAGCCCAAAGAAACTCAAAAGCCTTTCTGAAAGATCTATCATGTAGATGACCAGTGTTAAAATGCCAATATGCACTCCGTACTTTAACATTCTGAATAAAAAAAAGAGCACTGAACAAGACAATGGTCAGAAAAACCAACAGGAGTTATTTGACTTGATTTAAAGATACCAAAATGATGTTTGAAACAATAAAAACGATCAAGTCTGGCCAGAGATAACAAATTGTCCTTGGAGTGACTCCAGGTGTACTGCCTGTCACTCCTGTTAAAATCTCTCCAAACATATTTTAGGCCATGGGTTTCAATCAACCGCTTAAGTTTGGCAGATGAAGCGGGATGAGGCTCTAGATGGTTCCTGTATAGTTTGGCATTTTCCGTGCAATTGAAATCTCCTCCCAGAAACAAAAAAAAATCGGTACAAGTGTGAATTACATCACATAAGATGTTCAGCAGTCTCATTCTCTCAACGCCCGAAACTGGGGCATAAACATTCACAAAAATGAATTTCGCACCTTCATATTGTACTGTGACTTTTAGAATATGACCACACACTATCTCTTCTACCTCAGAAGAAGAGGGACTAAAACTCTTAGAGAAAAGCACACCAACGTCACCACTGTTAGTTAATTTGTGGCTTAGGATGACCTCCCCAGGCCGCTCCTTCCTCCAGTCACTTTCATATACGGCGTCACTGTGAGTTTCTTGAATAAAGACCACATCCAACCCTTTCAATTCTACCAATTTGAAGAGAGAAGCTCTCTTCACATCGCTCCTGGCTCCATTTATATTTAAAGACCCTATCTTCAAATCAGCCATGAAAGAGAAAGAAGTTGTCTCTGCAACAAGAAAAGCACATACAAACAATATGAGGAGAACAAATTTTGTCTTAATCATCAACGATTAATTGTGCCTTGACTTTTGTCGTAATTTTCTTGAGCCGGTAAACCTCTTGGTCACTGAAAGCCCCCTCTTCCTCAGCCGTGCTACAGACCTGACAAAAGATCTCAAATCGGGGAAGAACTGTTCGGTTTTAACCGCCCTTTGCCCTTTAGTTTCAGTTAAAAATTTCCTAATTTTCTCAAGGGGATAAAAAATGGTTTCATCCTCTTGTGATGGCGTCCGCTCACTTTCCTCATCCGATGAATCATCCAACACTTCTTGGCCTTGGCACTACCCTGCTCTTTGTCAGGCATTTTCCTTTTACTGCGTTTAGCTATTAAACCATTCTCCTCCGTAAACATGTTTTCATCTATCAGTTCATCACTGACCACACTTTCCACACTTTGATCGCAGTTCGTTTTACCTTTGTCACATTTCTTTTCCTCTGTCAGCTTACATTTTTCCAGTTTCTCTCTGGTCTGGGCATTATCGGCATCATTTCGACTCTTAGCTTGGTGCTGTTTCTCAGTCTGCTCCCTGTCCTGCGTGTCTGCCTTGGTCTCCTCTGCTTTCTCTGCAGACTGCTGTGCACCAGGCGAGTCAGACTCGGCTTCAGGCTGTGGCGCTTCAGGCTGCGGTGCTTCAGGCTGCGGTACTTCAGGCTGCGGCGCTTCAGGCTGCGGCGCTTCAGGCGGGTTCGAGCTGGTCTGTTGTCCGGCCTCAGGGCAAGACCGAACCACATGTCCTTCTGCACCGCAACCGAAGCATTTCATCGTCTCAGAGGTGGCAAACACATTATAACTAAAACCGTCCACTTTGAACGTGAAAGTCAGGTTTAAATCACCCGTGCTTTCCTTAAGGATCATGAACACCTGTCTTCTGTGACACACAACGTGTCTTAGTTTTGGCGACTTGGACCCCAGCAGAACTAATTTAATGGGGGACACCAGCTGCTCGAAACGCGACAGGTCCATGGCCAACACTTCATTCTTAATAAACGGAGGCGCATTTGAAATAGTGACCTTCTTTGCCAGGTTCACCAGCGGGAGAACAGGGGTGAAAGAGTCGCGAATCACGACGGCATTTTCGACAACTTTTTCAACTTTGGCCACGTCATCTAGGAAAATGACAACAGCTTTGTTCATACGCGAAGCAGACTTCACACTTTCAAAACCGACAACCTTTCCAACAGCATAGCTGGCCTCCTCCACTGAACAGCCAACACTCGGCAATATCTTAACCAAAAAATTAACCACCACCACCTAACAACAAACTAATCACGAAAATAAATACAGAAGAGAAAGCATGGAAATTTTCGCTCACACCGAAGCAAAAAACGCTGTCACTCCGTTCACTCACTCCCGCGAGAGAGAGAGAGAGATAGAGATTTATATATATTGGTGGAGCAGTGGTTAGTGCGGTCGCCTCACAGCAAGAAGGTCCTGGGTTCGAGCCCCGGGGTAGTCCAACCTTGGGGGTCGTCCCGGGTCGTCCTCTGTGTGGAGTTTGCATGTTCTCCCCGTGTCTGCGTGGGTTTCCTCCGGGGGCTCTGGTTTCCTCCCACAGTCCAAAGACATGTAGGTCAGGTGAACCGGCCTTACTAAATTGTCCCTAGGTGTGAATGTGTGTGTGTCTGTCCTGTGATGGTCTGGCGGCCTGCACAGGGTGTCTCCCCGCCTGCTGCCCAATGCCTGCTGGGATAGTCTCCAGCATCTCCACGACCCTGAGAGCAGGATAAGCGGTTCAGATAATGGATGGATGGGTGGATGGATATATTAATTTTATTTATTTATTTATTTATTTCCTTCAGAAAGAGTGTAAATTGCATGATGACTAAAGTAACAGGCTAAGTGATGCTAGAAGCTGTTACTGTTTAAATTTCAGTCCAACTTCAACAGTTTCTCTCTTTCACCTCTCGCTCCTGTAATGTCAGTGGTTCAGCCTATGAACAGCCAGGCTTGCAAGTATGTTGGATGAGCCAGTGAGCCAATTACACCAGAGGCTGCTTATTATTTCAGAGCTGCTGGATTGATCCCTACCAACCATTAATCACTGCCAAATGGACCAGCTCCGCACCGGGTCAGCCCGTCGTTATTTTAGCACGGTGGGTTGGGTGGCACCCACTTTCTCATATTACATATGGAGGTAAAGGGCGATTTCAGCACTCTGCCATGGATACATATTCACACACCCACCGGTTTATGTTCACGCATACGCACACACACACACACACATGCACACTCGCATGGACACACTCACTTGCACATATGTACGCACACGCCTCCCAGTGAAATGGATCTTTTTGTAAACTTGTGTCCGCAGAATCAAACAAAAACACACCATGGTCTAATTGAGGAGACTAACTGGGTTTTTCTGGTGCTGGTTGGAGATGTGGAGGCATGTCATCGTTACGCAGAAAACCAGCTTCTTTCAACATCTGAAGCCCGAATTTCAGAAACATGTTGGCAGAATTTAATCGCAGCCCATGACAACATTCAGTTGACGCTGTGGGGAAAAAAGAGAAAAGTGTTGATGTGAAGTTAAATGATTTATTGCATCAGAACACGCGTGACAGTTGCTTGTAGTCAAATTCTGTTCTGTGTTTAAAACCAGTCCAATATCTTGTTCTTCACTTTATTCCCTATGACAATGGATAAAAGAGCTGGTAAATGTTGCTCACAGGCACTCCATCTCTCACTCACCAAAACACACACACACACACACACACACACACACACACACACACACACACACACACACACACACACACACACGCGCGTGCGACATCTGCTTTAGCAGTGCGAGGGTGTGCAGGGAATGTGGAGCTTGAAGTTGGGCAGCAGTTGGGTTTGTTGAAATTGCAGCCCCAGCGGTAATGGCATAAAGACTTAAGCATTGCCTGCTGCGCCGGGCTGTCGAAAATGAATTATTAGACTCATTTTCTGCAGGCAATTTCGGATAAAGGCAGGGAGTGTGAGGGAGAGAACAAGAGAGGAAGTAAAGGGATAAATGACATGCCAAAAGCGGTAAACTGTGTCATCCAAAGACGAACCCCTCAACTGCGAGAAGGGGTACCTTGAATCGGTATGAATGGAGGGAGGTTGTCTGTACTGGTGCTGCTGAACACTTATTTGCCCCTGGTTAAGGCTTTTATTGTCTCAGTAGGTGTGCCACAGGAAAAAAAAACATTACTTCCCATTTTGTGTGCACAGCAGAATCAACCTTTAAATGTTTTTTTTTTAAGCTCAGCAATATGTATAGACCACCACTGATGCCAGGGAGGCAGATTTGTTCAGAGTTGTTTTAATATCCTCTTTAGTGTTTGTGTGTATGGTTGTGCACTGATACAGTGCATTTCCTTGTATTTTCTAGTGAGGAAGTGTTTAGTTTTCCATTAGCTGCCTCACAAGGACATGCCATGCAAAGTCTTACCACACAACATTCACTTGTGTATGGACCAGATAGTTTTCAGAACACATTAGCCTGAGTTGGTTGCCTGTCATATTGCCTGCAGATTTGACAGATTTGCGGTGACCAGGTTTGAAGCCTCAATTGTGGTATAACACTTTCCACTACACAGTACATCTAATACAACGCGAACGGGGAAAAAAAAACTTCTCATATTATTTGCTGCTCACAATTTGTAATAATTTGTAATAATATTACTTTTTCTGTCTCATTCCACACCAGGCAGACTGGTTATTATGAGGGTTAATGGGTTTGTCTGTGTGCTCCTGTCTCTCTGATGGAGTGGACCTTGGCCAGCAGTGATCATTTGCTGCAATTCACCTCCTTAGTTGAAGGATAACTCCGGGTTTTTACAACCTGTGTCTTATTTTCATAGTTTTTGGCTTTATGATGTTTTACTCACTGGACACAGCTAAACAATGGTGTGCTTTTTGAGCAACTGGGCACGACAAGCTTCAGTAAGTCCAATTTAACTAAATTATCAAAACCACATCATCAGCACCAGCAGTAATGCGGACATTGTGCCGGACCGTCGTAGTGAAGAAGGAGCTGAGCCGGAAGACAAAGCTCTCAATTTACCAGTCAGTCTCCATTCCAACCCTCACCTATGGTCATGAGCTTTGGGTAGAGAGCGAAAGGGTGAGATCGCGGATACAAGCGGCTGAAATGAGTTTCCTCCATAGGGTGTCTGGACTCAGCCTTAGAGATAGGGTGAGGAGCTCGGACATCCGGAGGGAGCTCGGAGTAGAGCTGCTGCTCCTTTGTGTCGAAAGGAGCCAGTTGAGGTGGTTCGGGCATCTGATTAGGATGCCGCCTGGGCACCTTCCTTTGGAGGTTTACCGGGCATGTCCAACGGGGAGGAGACCCCGGGGTAGACCCAGAACTCGTTGGAAGGACTATAAGTCCAATCTGGCTTGGGAGCACCTCGGGATCCCCCAGGAGGAGCTGCAGGGTGTTGCTGGTGAGAGGGACGTCTGGAGTGCCCCACTTAGCTTGCTGCCACCGTGACCCAACCCCGGAGAAGTGGCTGAAGATGAGATGAGATCTAAAACACATATTTAGCGGGGGAAATTAAAGTGCAAGCTAAAAGTTATATCCAAAATGGCCAATATTATCAGTAGGGGTGTGCAAATACCGATACACTCGAGTATCGCGATATCATCTGTTGTGATACTGTATCGATTCTCAAAACCACTATATGGATTTTTAATTGTTTACATGTAAAGGTTGGTGACAAACATGTTGTGTTGTGTGTAACCCCACGACCGCTAGATAAGTGTTGTAATCTATCTTCAGCCATCTGACTCTTCCAATCCAACCCAACAACGTAAACTGAGACAGGAAGTAGCATAAGCACAAAGAACACAGGCCTATGCCATCACAATATATCACCTTTCTTACAGTATCACAGTATATCACTATATATTGACTCGTAACCCCTGTATCCTGATACGTATCGTATCGCCAGATTCTTGCCAGTACACAGCCCAAATCAGTGGTCAATCACATTGCTGAGCTACTTCCTATTTCAACTTGCGTGGCTGACTGGCTTATACGTGGCATGGTAGTAGTAACCATCGATTAGAGGTGGCAAAACCAGGTCCCGAAAGTAAAAGTCTGGCCCGTGTATTTCCTCCACCCGTATACTGAATCAGCTGATTGTATCAGTTAGTTTTCCTTACCTAGCAGAAAAGGGGTGTTGATTAGAATCAACGGGTTTAGTACACGGTGGAGCAAATATATGGTTAGAGCTTCTGCTTTCTAGACCGGGTTTTGCAAACTCTGCCATCAATAAACTTACCTGGCCAGCTCAATAGAGAAATCATAGATAATGGAAAATCATGTGAGCAGTCTCATTGAGACACAAGGGTTTTTTTTTTCTCTCTTGTTGCCGTTGTTATTGTTGAAGGGACAGATTTATGGCTCATGTTTGGTTGCCTCATAAGATGCCGTTGGAAAGCTGGGTCCAGCGGTGGTCCCGTGTTCATTCATTCATTCATTCATTATCTGAGCCGCTTATCCTGCTCTCAGGGTCGCGAGGGTGCTGGACCCTATCCCAGCAGTCATTGGGCAGCAGGTGAAGAGACACCCTGGACAGGCCGCCAGTCCATCACAGGGTCAACACACACACACACACACACGTTCACATCTAAGGACAATTTAGTGCGGCCGATTCACCTGACCTACATGTCTTTGGACTGTGGGAGGAAACCGGAGCACCCGGAGGAAACCGGAGCAGACACGGGGAGAACATGCAAACTCCACACACACACGGCTTTCCTCCGGGTGCTCCTGTTTCCTCCCACAGTCCAAAAACATGTAGGTCAGGTGAATTGGCCACACTAAATTGCCCCTCGGTATGAATGTGTGTGGGCGGCATGGTGGCGCAGTGGTTAGCATGGTCACCTCACAGTTTGAAGGTTCTGGGTTCGAGCCCTGGGGTAGTCCAACTCCATGCAGAGTCCCGTGTTCATAATCTCCAAAATGAAGCGGGTGAGTAAACTATCATAACTGCATGCGTCCTGCATGGATGAAACTAAGAAAGTAAGACCCAGGCTGGGGGCAAAGTGGAATTTTCCTTTAACTTTGACACAGCAAGCAGGAAGGCAAGATCAGTTCTTCTAAAAGGGTCTGTAAAACAAATAGTGATGAACTAGCTGAAGCTCGCCAGTGTCTAAACACACACCTGGACGGGGATAGCAGGAAATCCTTTTGACTCATTACGACTCATTATGTCCCTGTATGTCTTGTGAAAGTGGATAAATGTATTGCTGCACAACAGCGCCTTAGGTGTGTGGGTCTAAATCACTTGGGATGACAGTGTTTAGCTTTAGCCCGGCGTGCAGTTTGTGTCGCTGTGCTAACCTGCTTGGTGAGAAACAGCAGACACGGCAGAGTGTTTTATTGCTCCTAAGTCAGGAAGACTAAAACTTTTGTTACCCCCTTGTTGCCCATGTGATAGACGGATGGCCATTTAGCCAGCTATGCGTCCACGTCTCTTCTTAGCCATCTTTCTGTTCCGACTCTTGTCTCTGTAGTGCTACACTTTGGCCTCTGTTTTCTCTCCACATAGTGTGACTTGGACGGATCTCTGGCGGTCTCCTGCAGAAAGCCTCCCAGAATTATCCTGTGTGCCTTCAGCTGTCCGCCACAAACATCCGAGATGTTCGAGCACGGTTTTTTTTCTCAGCTACCTCAGAGGAGAGGGACGGCGAGTGACATGACGGCAAGTTTGCTGTCACCGTCATGTCACTCGTCATCCCCGGACCCATGTCTGCGTTGTGTCTCAGATGCTCACCTGAGTCCCCTCTCCGTATGCTCAACCCAGGAACGCTTGCCAGTGGTGTGCGGATTATGTTCTGGTTAACCAATGAAAGTAGAATGTTTTTTTTAACCTGTGTTGTCTTCACATTGTGTATACCGCCCTTGTCTTAAGGGTAATTTATGACCTGCCTTTATTAAACCTCTAAATTAAAGCAACTTAATTTAATCTTAAACCCCAAATCTATTTTGCATGAAGAAACAAGCTGTCATTCATCACAAACTGTGTGACTATCTGGGTTTTCCCTCTCCACACTGCAGAAAGACTGCATTTAATCAGTGGACACCACTCGTTTTTATAGGGTCACACATGACTCAGATATGTCCAAGGGTCAAACATGACCCTAAGACAACCTTAGTACTCTAGTGGTGTACAGCTTTCATGGAAATACGAACAAAAACGACGTTTCCCTTGTTCTAAAGTTGGGGTCACTGTAGGAAAAGTCATCACATTCCAGGTTGAAAAAAGACCACGTAGAGTCTTTTCTCTGCTGTTCAACACTGTTATCACTGTTATGGGTCATTTTGACCCGTAAGACAACAGAATTAAGGGTTCGGAGATGTTTTATCACTGCTGTGGCCCGATACTCACTGCCATGTTCAAGTAATTAAAGATGATGTTGAATATGTAATACCCCTTATTAGAGCCCCCTTCAATTGTCATCTTCCTACTGCTCTTTATCAAATGGTGGGGCAGCCCAGAGCAGCTTCTTCAGTAGTGTTGCCTTCCTCGGCTACGTCTGTACCTCCAACCGGTGTGAACAACTGAACGCTGAGACAAAACGCTGCCTCAGGAATTGGGGGGGTTTCTGGGTGAGGTCTGTGTGTGTACTGGGTTTCCATAGCCCAAGAAGATGTGAAGGACAGACACTGAGGTGTAGTAAAGACAATCACGGTACACATATGAGAACGAGAGGATGAACAGCGTTGTGGTACAATAATAGAAAGAAAAAAAGTTCAGATTAGTCTAGGGGTTGGGCGATGCTGACAGAATTGAATATCCCAGTATTCTTTGACCGAATGCCTTGATTTGGATCATGTGATAATATATTAGGCATATCTATTGGGGCTTTCAGAAGATATTTACACACAAGAAAATGTTGAGAAATGGTCATTAGTCATGTGGATATGATGACTTGAACAAGTTCAAAAAATGGTTTTACTAGGGGCGTCTGGGTGGGTGGCGTCGTGGTCTATTCTGTTGCCTACCAACACGGGGATCGCCGGTTCGAATACCCGTGTTTATCTCCGGCTTGGTCGGGCGTTCCTACAGACACAATTGGCCCTGTCTGCGGGTGGGAAGCCAGATGTTGGTATGTGTCCTGGTCACTGCACTAGTGCCTCCCCTGGTCGGTTAGGGCGGCTCTTCAGGGGGAGGGGGAACTGGGGGGAATACCATGATCCTCCAGTGCGCTATGTCCCCCTGGTGAAACTCCTCACTGTCAGGTGAAAAGAAGCAGCTGGTGACTCCGCATGTATCGGAGGAGACATGTGGTAGTCTGCAGCCCTCCCCAGATCAGCAGAGGGGGTGGAGCAGAGACCGGGACGGCTCGAAAGAAAAAATGGTTTCACTTTACTATAATACAGCCTCTAAGACCAGGCAACGACTCTACTTAAGTTATATCACTCTATTACAACAACCAAAACCCTACACCATATCTAGTCTCATTCCACCATATCCATGTTGTATTATTATTCATTCATTCATTCATCATCAGCCGCTTCTCCGGGGTCAGGTCACGGTGGCAGCAAGCTAAGCAAGGCACTCCAGACGTCCCCCTCCCCAGCAACGCCCTCCAGCTCCTCCTGGGGGACCCCAGTGCGTTCCCAGGCCAGATTGGACATGTAGTCCCTCCAGCGAGTTCCGGATCTGTCCCGGGGTCTCCTCCCAGTTGGACGTGCTCGGTAAACCTCCAAAGGAAGGCGCCCAGGAGGCATCCTAATCAGATGCCCAAACCACCTCAACTGGCTATGTTATTATTATTATTATTATTATTATGTTATAATGATTTCTCACCCAGCTCTTGGTTAGTGTGAGAGTGGATGTGGCCGATGGCCAGGTTGGGTTTGAGGAAAGGCGGAGAAGATTTGGGAGGAAGTGGGAGGACAGGTTGAGTTTGTTTCTTTAGTCCTTAGGGGGTAGCGGTAAATTTAAAGTCCATTGTAAAAAAAACAAAGGTTCTGTCTTTACTGACACCCAGCAGAGGATTGTGGGAACCCCTCTTCTTAGACTAAGAAAGGCACTGTCCTTGAATATAGTTTGCGGGAAGACAGGAGTAAAAAAGAGAGAGAGGGAGAAGTTAGAGAGAAGCAGGAGGACAGAGAAGAAGATACAATATCAGCCGCAGAAAGTAAAACCTGTCGTGCCCGCCATGTGCCCGTCCTGGTTCGATGCAGCACATTGTGGCCTACGGATGCCCACCTCTCAGACAACTTGATTTTTGATGAAGAACCAGAGCACATCCCAGACCTGGTTTGCTAAACTCTCTCTCACAACCTTCTTCTTTTTTTCTTTTGTTTCCCCTCCTGTTACTGTCACAGAGGACGCCGTTGGATTTAGGAGGAAAAAGAGATTAAGAGGAATTCAGAATACGTACAGGAAGGGGGAGACACGCCCCAAAGATTTACAAATAACTGAAACAAACACAACTTCATTTTGTTGTTGTTTTAATCGGTGCCTTTGGCTGTTCTTTGTGACCTTCGTCGTGGTTTATCTTTAACCGATGATAGATCTAAGACTAACCAAACATGGCCTCTCTCCCTTCTTTCTCTCCTCTCGGTGTACCCCGTGACCCACCTGGCAGTGGGCAACCACACGGGGAGGATCAAGGTGGTCTTTACGCCCACCATCTGCAAAGTGACCTGCACAGGGGGCCGATGCCACAACAGCTGTGAGCTGGGCAACACCACCACCATCATCAGCGAGAACGGTCATGCGACAGATACCCTCACGGCCCCCAACTTCAGAGTAGGTAAGTACTGTTAATGTAGGTTGTTCTGTCTCTCTGTGTCGACATCTCCGTGTACTGTGTGCTTGTAATGTGCTAGATGACGAGATGCTCAGCACTGAAGGTGCTTTGTGTTTCGGATCATACATTATAAACACTGTGCTGGTAAGCTAACTGCTGTGTCTGGAATATTTAACCCTCATTTTCTGTTAATTAGCACTAATCAATGGATGTACTGTTCACCAGTCACATCAACCCGGGCCACCATTGCGTTTTGCAGAAATTAAATCCTTCCATCCATTATCCAAGCCGCTTATCCCAATTGGGATCGCGGGATGCTGTAGCCTATCCCAGCAGTCATTGGGCAGCAGGTGGGGAGACACCCTGGACAGGCCGCCAATCCATCACAGGGCCCACACACATTCACATCTAGGGACAATTTAGTACAGCCGATTCACCTGACCTACATGTCTTTGGACTGTGGGAGGAAATTGGAGCCCCCGGAGGAAACCCAAGTAGACATGGGGAGAACATGCAAACTCCACACAGAGGACGACCCGTGACGACCCTGAAGGTTGGACTACCCCAGGGGTTCGAACCCAGAACCTTCTTGCTGTGAAGCGACTGCGCTAACCACTGTGCCACCAGAAATGAAATTGTAAATAAAAAGAAAAATACCCAAGAGATTATATAAAACTTATTCTATCATTAATACTAACCTCAGTTATTGATGACATGAACAAAATGTATAGTTAATAGTTGTTTAGAAAAGGTCCTTTTGACCCAAACAGAACACAAGGGTTAAAAGATGCACACATATATACCTCCAGTCACATGACTTGGCCGGTGTTGAGAAATCCAGACGAGATGTCCGGAAACTAAAAAGAAAGTAGATGGAAATTACAAATGACACGGTTCAGTTTATAGGCTAGTAAATCAAGAAACGGAGAGTGTCCTTGAACGGAGTTCACACAGTGAAAGCGCGGGGCCGGGTGTGTGACGAGGCAAATGCTCAGTAAAGGTGTGTGTTCTGTAATGTGCTGCACACGCTGCGGTGTCTGAACCTGCCTGCTGCTTATGAGCAGCAGATGTGAGCGTCTCGTGTTGCTGACAAATGCAGACACGCAGCGAAGACAGAACAAGATAAATTCCTATCTGACTCACGCTGGACGAATCAATATGGCTGGATTTAAAACACAACAGAGGGGAAAACCTTCTGTAAACATGTTGGACCCCTAAAAGCTCCTTTAAACCTATTGGGAGTCTGCATTCAGAAAGTTTTAAAGGTCGAGTTTTGTCTTGTTTTGCTTTTTTTAAATGTTTCCCCCTTTTCTCCGCGTTTATCCAGCCAATTACCCCACTCTTCTGAGCCGTCCCAGTCGCTGCTCCATACCCCCACTGATCCGGGGGGGGGGGCTGCAGACTACCACATGCCTCCTCCGATACATGTCGAGTCGCCAGCCGATTCTTTTCATCTGACAGTGAGGAGTTTCGCCAGGGGGATGTAGCGCGTGGGAGGATCACGCTATTCCCCCCAGTTCCCCCTCCCCCCTGAACAGGCACCCTGACCGACCAGAAGAGGCGCTAGTGCAGTGACCAGGACACATACCCACATCCGGTTTCCCATCCGCAGACATGGCTAGTTGTGTCTGTACAGACGCCCGACCAAGACGGAGGTAACACGGGGATTCGAACCGGCGATCCCCGTGTTGGTAGGAAACGGAACAGACCGCCACGCCACCCGGACGCCCCGAGTTTTGTTTCTATATTTCTTCCTTCCCATCAGGCACTTGAAGCAGGGCTGACTGTTGTGAAAGTGGGGAGTTAGATGGAAGGTGAAGGTGCAGCAGACACGCTGTGCACTCTCCCTCAGGCTTGTCGTAATGTGTCCAGTGCTCACAACACTGGACAACAAAATCTGAATTGCGTTAATTCAATTTATATGTTCCTGAGCTTGTAATTCACGGTGTAATATAAATCTTTTAGTTTTTCGCATGTTTTCTCATGTACGGCATGTTTCTCAACATTTGGTTAACTTGAAAAGCCATTTTAAAATAATCACTGAGTGATGTACACATTTGCAAGTTCTAGTCAACCTTTCAAATATAGAAAGACAACATTTCACACCCACTGAACACACTTAACAGAAGCAGAGGATATCATTTACTTCTTATTGTCTTAGCCAATCTTATATGATCTTCAGCTTAGGCTGATGAAAATGTTGAAGTTATGAGATGAGTTCGCTGCTTAATCTACTGCTCAGTTGGGGATCGGCAGTTCGAATCCACGTGTTACCTCTAGCTTGGTCGGGCGTCCCGACAGACGCAATTGACCGCATCTGCGGGTGGGAAGCCAGATGTGGGTATGTGTCCTGGCCGCTGCACTAGCGCCTCCTCTGGTCGGTCGGGGCGCTTGTTCGGGGGGGGTGGGGGAACTGGGGGGAATAGCGTGATCCTCCCACACGCTACGTCCCCCTGGTGAAACTCCTCACTGTCAGGTGAAAAGAAGCGGCTGGTGACTCCACATGTATGGGAGGAGGCATGTGGTGGTCTACAGCCCTCCCCGGATCAGCAGAGGGGGTGGAGCTGGGATGGCTCGGAAGAGAGGGGTAATTGGCCAAGTACAATTGGGGAGAAAAGGGGGAGGGGTCTATTGCTAAATGTACAAGCACAGAGATCTTACTGTTTGAGATAACATGATTACATTACAGAATTGTTTTTTTTCCCCTATCTTCCGATTTGAATAACGAAGCAGGGTCCAGCACAAAACAAAGTCCACAGAGCTTCACGTCAGTAAGGCGCATATTCAATGTCCAATGGCTTTAAGTAGTTTAAAGTTGAATTTCAACTCTTAATAAACTGCCGCTGCTGTAGTTGGCAAGTTGCGGTGTTTCACTGTGGGCTTTTTGAAACCTTCTCTTTGACTCTCGTCCTGCAAAAAAATGTGAGCTGCTGCTCCATCCATGTGTCTTATGAAAGTGGAGCACCTGGTGGCACGTCAGTCTAACATACCTGTCCAGACATGCAGTCTGTCCTGCAAACCTCTCTCTCTCTCTCTCTCTCTCTCTCTCTCTCTCTCTCTCTCTCTCTCTCTCTCTCTCTCTCTCTCTTCTCTTCTCTTCTCTTCTCTTCTCTTCTCTTCTCTTCTCTTCTCGATTCTGCTCTCAGAGGAGTGTTGACTTGGGGGAAATAGAAACCGGGGAGGCTGCAAGCTCATTTACAGCCCAGGTTCACCTCCACGAGTCCAGAAGGTGTAAATCACACACTTGTGTATGACACACACCTGATGAGAGAGGTGGGAGAGGAGGAGGAGGACAGGGTTTGCTGTGCTCGTATCAGAGGAGGGACAGAAGGAGGAGTATCTGCTCCAACATGTTCACACACCATTCTGTGTGGGCTAACCAACACCACGTCAAACTGAGGAAAAACATTTGGTGGCTGATTTACGCTAGCCTTTCTTTTCAAAACTAACTCATAGTTTTCACTTTGTTGTTCATGTAGAGGAAATATTTCCTGCGAATGTAGCGGAAGGTTAATCTCATATAAAATGTAAGAGGGCATGAGGTGTTGAACATAAAAACCAAACCCAGCAAAACTGAGGAGATGATGCATAGAAGCATCTATCTATCTATCTGTCTATCTGTCTGTCTGTCTGTCTGTCTGTCTGTCTGTCTGTCTGTCTGTCTCTCTGTCTGTCTCTCTATCTATCTATCTATCTATCTATCTATCTATCTATCTATCTATCTATCTATCTATCTATCTATCTATCTATCTATCTGTCTGTGTCTGTGTGTCTGTCTGTGTGTCTATCTATCTATATCTATCTATGTATCTGTCTGTGTCTGTGTGTCTGTCTGTCTGTGTGTCTGTGTGTCTATCTATCTATATATATATATATGTGTGTGTGTCTGTCTATCTGTCTGTGTGTCTGTCTGTCTATGTATCTATTTATATATATATATGTGTGTGTGTGTCTATCTGTCTGTCTGTCTATTTAAAGCGGCTGTATTTAGAAAGCTCGAGGGGGTGAATATTGGAAATATTTTGGGAATACAGCCCTACACACTCCTGCAACCTCTTCCTTTATCCCTCATCCACCTCACCCTCTGTCCTGACCTCTCCAGAAGACCCTCTGTCCCGACCTCTCCAGAAGACCCTCTGTCCCGACCTCTCCAGAGCATCAGTTCATCTCAGTCACACCATACATGCTGTTATGTTACTGTGTTGACTGCAGCTGATACAGATGAGCTGGCAGCCATGCCTACCTGTAATGTGCAGCTACAGCTAGTGCGCACACACTGCACACAATGTACCACAATGTTATGAAACACACCTACGAAGACAGACAGATAGACAGACAGATAGACAGACTGATGGGTACAATTTTAACTTCTTTTCTTTAGCTAATGTGCATATGAACTTATTCACTATCTTTAAGTTTACACTGTGGTTGTTGTTGTATAGTGTTGACTGGGTAGACCGGATGTTCATCCAACACATCATTACTTAAATAATTTTAAATTCAAATTCCAGGCCAGACCTTTAGAGAGAGAGACACACACACACAGTGCACGCACGTGTGTGTGTGTGTGTGTCTGTGTGTGTGTTTTGATGACCTCACTAATGCAACTATTCTTGGTCTGCTGTGCAAACAAGTTATGGTCAGGTGATCATCTGGTGGCCAATGAAACCCTATATGGAGAAGTAGAGCAACAGACAACATGGAGGGCAGTGATGAGAGAGAGCGAGAGAGAGGGGGAAAGGGAGAGAGGGAGAGAGAGAGATTGGAGGAGTGAGTCCAGTGTTGTTTGGGGGTTTATTAGCTATGCAGGCCTGGTCTTTTAAAGCCCCCAGGCTGTCTTGTGTTTACTGCTCCTCTGGTAGTTGTCATTTTCTCCTTCTCAGATTTCAGTAGAACTATGAGAGCGAACCCACTGTCAGGTTTTTTCTCTTCTTCTATGGTTTTGTATATATTTTAATTTCACCCCTATAGCTGGGAGCCGTAAGAGGAGGGAGAGAATGTAGTTTCTATTAGTGTGTCTTGAGAGAGCTGCTTGCCTGCCTTGCTGTGGTTGAGGTGGTGGTGGTGTGTGTGTGGCTCTTTCACCAGATCTTGTGCCCGCCATCCACAGCAGGAGCTTGGTTATTTTGTAAGACTAAGATTGGCATGTCTGGACCAACTTGTCCTGCTGCTTCAGTCATTAAGTGGAATTTTTGTGCGAGGTGCCAGGCAGACTGCAGGTCTTAAAATCTAATTAGACTGGATGCTCTCCAGGATCGTACACACTCGCAGCCTCGCTGCAAAGTGCTGGGTTCAAATCCCCCCCTCTTTGTCTCTCGGTCACTCTTTGTAGTCCCACTGAATGCAAATACCAAATGAGAAAAAGCACACATAGGGCCGGAGAATGATGCCAAAATCACCGTCTCAAGTTCACTGAGTCCCAGCACACCTGGGACTTAATGAACCACCTCGTAAGGTAAAGAAAGACTAGCCCCACTCCTGCATTGTCTCGCCCCCTTTGTACCTGACTCATTTATTCAGTCACAGTCTTGAATACACACACACACACACACACACACACACACACACACACACACACACACACACACACACACACACACACACACACACACACACACACACACAGAGTCTCCCACAGAATAGACAAAATGATTTGTCTTGGTCATGTGAATATGTATGCATTCCTTTGGGTTTCTGTTGATGCTGCTACCCCCCCCCCCTTTCTTGCATTGGTTGGAAGAAAGAGCCAAGGTTGGTCCAGATTGGGAATGAGGTGCACCTGCCATATTCCCAGTTAACTTCTCTGTATTCTCTGTGTGTATCTCAGTAGTTGCCTCTGGACTATACCCAATACCGGACTGTCCATGTACTATAAGCTTGAAAATTATTGTTTTGCATCTTGACTGTGAAGATAACATTGAATATTCAAATATGTACATTTTTGCCAGGAATACATTATTCGTTGCTCCTACTGGTTGCATGGTTTTCCAGAATGCTTCTCTTACAAGTCCCTTTGCCATATTAGCTTTGGGACGTCCTACACTTATTCCTAGTGTTGGGTAAAGTGAAAGAGCATATTTCTTGGATGATGTCACATCTTTTTTTTGTGGCCATTTTCTGTCCACCCTTTGCTGGAGAGCCAGCATACAGCCAAAATAATAACTGCTTTGTCCCAAGACATTTGTCCCACTCAATTCCTACCCCATCCACACCCATCAAACGAAGACTACGTCAATCAGTGTCCCAAAGGCATCCATCCCTAAGCCATATCTCCATCAAATAATTTTTATGCCCATTATGAAGTATCACATTCGAAAAACTAGATGGAAATGGCAAAATTTGACAAAACCTCCCAAATTGCTTTTGTTGATAAAGAGTTCATGCACTGAATGGGCAATGGAAATATGTAATTTTCTAGTATAAAATAAAATGTGAATAAAATGTAACCCCATGATCAGCTCTTTCTTAATTTTACCTGCTCCATCATGGGTATGGCAGTATGGACATATGACATGGGACATGTGAAATTGGATAAGGGTTTTATTGCTTAAACTGATTCGAGACAAATGTGCATTTATATGCATCATATGTTTTGCGACTTTGCTTAAAATTTGCTTGACAGTTAGATGAAAACAGACATATTTTAAGGTCTGGACTTATATAGAATTAGTCATGACAATAAAACAATGAGCCAGTTATTGGTTTCCCTGGAGCTGCCAGGAAAAGCTTCCCAAAGTGGCGTCTTATTACCAAATGCAAGACACTACTGGTCAATGGACTAGTTCTACGCCATAGGTGGGGTGTCACTTGACAGCACTCGATATGTTGTCAAATTGACCATAATGTCAATTACTGAACCCTGTGACCACCACCAAAACACTTTGGGCCCAGTCGCTAACGTCAGCTGAGTTCCCTTTGAAAAAACTACCATGGATTTCGTCAACTAATTGGACTGGAAAGCTGTCGTCTGTACTTCATGGTGATTAAACCACTTCACTCAGCTTCGACTAGGGCTTTTTGGGGCCAAAGCCGCATACCATGGGAAGGCATTCTGCGGGCACCCCTGGCTATGCCAATACGATCGGTGCTGCTCCGTGATTTATGACATGTAAATCTGTTCATTTTGAATGAATGCATGTATGATATAGGCAGTTTTTGTGTCAATAATGTTTCTGTCATGACACCTGTCGGATGGCACACTGGCAGGGCAGCAAAAATATTAAAAGTGTTTAAAAAGTGTTAAAAAAAGGTCGGGGATCCCTGTCTTAATCCACTGGGAAAAGACTTGACATCACACATTTAATGACTGACTTAAGCGGATTACGGTCTCAGACAAGCACACTGGTTACGACGGCAGCCATAGAAGTGCACAAACTGGCCGATGAGCTCGGGACTTGTCCAGATTCCACTCATAAAAATCAAACATGTTGGATTTTATTGTGACGGCTCTGACTGGTCAATTGCTCGATTGGGAGGCGAGCGATTTTAATTAGAAAATCAAAACAAAGCCACATTACAAAATAATGTGTGTTGACTGTCCATGGGGACTTGCCCTATTGTGCACAAACCGGTGCAGGCCATCCAGGATCTTGAAAATCAGTCATTGTGGCCAAACCAGGGTTATGAGGCCTTTAAATCATATAGCATGTCCCCGGCTTAAGGGGAAAGCCATCAGCAGCACGTGCAGCACATTGGGGATGTCCTGGAACCTGTTAACTGTTGCAGCTTTTTTTGTTGCCCCCCCCCCCCCCCCACACACACACACACAAAAAGTCTAGAATAGTCTCTAAGCAGTTTTTGAGGCTTCCCTCCAGCTGAAGTTAATTTAAGTGAATGTATTCCTGCCTTCTCTGAGCAGAACGGTCCCTTTACCCACCTCACCTGGAAGGACGCTGAGGACTGAAAAACAATGGGTGACCCTTTAAATTACAGGCTATTCCTTACTAAGAAATAACCAAGTAATAAAAACCAAGTTAAATGATATAATAAGAGTTATGATGACTGGTAATTACTGAGTCATATGTGAGTAAAATAGGGGCTTTTTTATGTCTCTAGTTGGCTTCCTTGTCATTATAATGTGGTGTTGAATCTAATCTGCATCATCCATTTTCATAGATAAATTCACAAATCACACTTTGACACACAAGTATTTTTAATCCTTTGTGTCGCAGGGATAAATGCAATTGGCTATTACACTTGAACATAATGCAGCTATTAAATGTGCTGTCCTTACTATGGTTCTCTAATTCAGCAGTTACCAGTCATTACAGTAGAAGGCTAATACTAATACTAGTTGATCATTTCCATGCAATGGCCAGCTTGTAATTTACAGGGTCACCAAAAAAGAAAAACCTCCCCCCGGGCCTTTTTCCTCTTCATCTTCGAGACTAACATAGTGAATAGAAATGTCAGTCCCCTGCCAGTTGTGTGTGTGTGTGTGTGTGTGTGTGTGGGGGTTGCCTGGTGTGAGGCCAACTACAGTTACTACAGTAAACGGATTGTCTGCGGTTCGAGTGTGTGGTTATCACCCTTGCTACTACTTCCTTCTATTGCATGAGACGTGCCAGTGTGAGGATTATACCCTGCTTTACAGTCAATCAGTTTCATTGATCAATTATGTTTGCATATGAGGAATTTGACTTGGTACATTGCTTCCCATAAATACAATAATTATAAAAACGTTAAGACAAAATACAAAATAAATACATGACAAAAAATAAAGATATGATAAGGACATGGTATGAGTGCAGTCCTTCGTTCATTCATTCATTCATTCATTCATTCATTCATTCATTCATTCATTCATTCATTCATTCATTCATTCATTCATTCATCTTCAGCCGCTTCTCCGGGGTCGGGTCGCGGTGGCAGCAAGCTAAGTAGGGCACTCCAGGCGTCCCTCTCCCCAGCAACGCCCCCAGCTCCTCCTGGGGGACCCCAACGTGTTCCCAGGCCAGATTGGACTTATAGTCCCTTCAGTGAGTTTTGGGTCTGCCCCCAGTTGGATGTACCCGGTAAGCCTCCAAAGGAAGGCGCCCAGGAGGCATCCTAATCAGATGCCCGAACCACCTCAACTGGCTCCTTTCAATGTGAAGGAGCAGCGGCTCTACTCCGAGCTCCCTCCAGATGTCCGAGCTCCTCACCCTAACTCTAAGGCTGAGCCCAGACACCCTATGGAGGAAACTCGATATGAGTGCATATCCAAGTATAAGCTACATTCAAGGTGAAATTAAGATGTTGTATTGGAGGGTGTAGTGGAGCACATGGGGGTGAATGTGGCATGGTAGTAACAGACGGGGACAGGATAGGAAAATGGAGTCAAACAATAATTGCCCGGATTTTGAAATGATACATTGCACACCAACTATTATATAGATGGACTATTAGTTGTTGGACTCAGTAGGAACCCCCGCCTGCCGCCTAGTGGCTGCTGGGATAGGCTCCGGCATCCCGCAACCCCGATTGGGATAAGCGGTTTGGATAATGGATGGATATTAGTTGTTGCTCAGTAGGAGCAAGAGTGCGGTACAACCAGAGTGACCATGGCGAGATGATGAGCAACATCTCACAACAGTGTAGGTGCTGGTGCTGGAGACCAGTAAGAGGCTCTTTCACAGATCACACAAAGGGACCTACAGCCAGAGGACCCACAGGGTAGTTGGGGTGTGTGACCGCAGGAGATGGGAGCCATAAAAAAACAGGGCAAACTTTGGTGACACTCACTAATGGTGTGTTATGACTGTTCCACTACTTCTACTCTCAACCCACCTTGGATTCACCCCTCTCACTGTTTGTAAGAGCAAGAGTTATTAAGAGGGGAAGAAAAGATACAGACAGTAAGTGTAAATAGATGGGAATAAAGGTAATGCAGGAGACGGGTGAATGAGGAAAAGTAACAGATGTGGTGGAGCCAGGAAGGGAGAGAGGAGTGGAGAGAACGTGGAAGGGTCCTCTGGGTTGGATCTCTGTTCGGGGAGCATGTGTCACCCAACAAGCCAGCTGACAAGAGGGACTCGAACTCTGTTTAAAGCCAAGGGACACATCTGGATTCCATAAGCCTGCAGCTGATCCGAGGTCGGAAGTAAAGTCGATCTCTGTCTCTGATTAAACGATATGGTCCCTTATATCTTCTCTTCGCACAATAACTGGACCCGTCTACCTCTGATTAAACATGGCCAGTCACATTTGTCACTTGGCTTTGGTTTTCAAGTTTCCAGAACCGTTTTAGAGTTATCATTTTCTATAGAATCTATCAGTAATCCCTGTTTAAGACCCGTGATCAAGTTGGTAAAATGCAGGCAGGGATGTTAAACACTAATGGTCTCCTTTCCCTCTAAAACTACCTATGGGGTGATCTTCACCCTGCATGCACATATTTACAGCTGAAACACTGCAAGACAAAGCGTTCACCGTCGCTGACTTTCATTTGAATTTCAAATATATATATATATATTTATTTATATCCCCCCCTCCCCTTTTCGCTCCTATTGAATCCGGCCAATTACCCCACTCTACCGAGCCTCCCCAGTTGCTGCCCCACCCCCTCTGCCGATCCGGGGAGGGCTGCAGACTACCACGTGCTTCCTCCGATAGATGTGGAGTTGCCAGCCTCTTCTTTTCACCTGACAGTGAGGAGTTTCACCAGGGGGACGTAGCGTGTGGGAGGATCACGCTATTCCCCCCAGTTCCCCCTCCCCCCTGAACAGACGCCCCGACCGACCAGAGGAGGCGCTAGTACAGAGACCAAGACACATACCCACATCCGGATTCCCACCCGCAGACACGGCCAATTGTGTCTGTACGGACTCCCTGACAAGCCAGAGGTAACACAGGGATTTGAACCGGCGATCCCCATGTTGGTAGGCAACGGAATAGACCGCCACACTACCCGGACGCCCCCTCAAACATTTTAAAATAAATAACACACTTGGCTGGCTGCTTTGTTTTGGAAAGCTTGGCAGCTCCCCCCCCTTTTCTCCCCAATTGTATCCGGCCAATTACCCCACACTTCCAAGCTGTCCCGGTCACTGCTCCACTCCCTCTGCCGATCCAGGGAGGGCCGCAGACCACCACATGCCCCCTCCAATACATGTGGAGTCGCCAGCCGCTTCTTTTCACCTGACAGTGAGGAATTTCACCAGGGGGACGTAGCACGTGGGAGGATCACGCTATTCCCCCCCAGTTCCCCTTCCCTCTGAACAGGCGCCCCGACTGACCAGAGGAGGCGCTAGTGCAGTGACCAGGACACATACCCACATCCAGCTTCCCACCCGCAGACACGACCAATTGTGTCTTTAGGGACGCCCCACCAATCCGGAGGTAACACGGGGATTCGAACCAGCGATCCCTGTGTTGGTAGGCAACGGAACAGTAGACTGCTACGCTACCCAGACACCAGCTCGACAGCTTTGAGATGCGGTGTTGCTTGCAGATGGAAATAAAAATTTTCTTTTTTTTCTTCCTTGAGTTGTGGCGATACAACTTGTCAATCCCAACCAAACTTGGAACAAATCACTAAACCAATTAAAGGTTTTGGAGGCAGGGCTACAATACACTAATCCCCAGAGCCTTCATTTGATTTCCAGCTTTGATGTCAGAATGATCGGGCATCTGATCAGGATGCCTCCTGGGCGCCTTCCTTTGGAGGCTTACCGGGCACATCCAACTGGGGGCAGACCCCGGGGTAGACCCAGAACTTGCTGAAGGGACTATAAGTCCAATCTGGCCTGGGAACACGTTGGGGGTCCCCCAGGAGGAGCTGGGGGCGTTGCTGGGGAGAGGGACGTCTGGAGTGCCCTACTTAGCTTGCTGCCACCGCAACCCGACCCCGGAGAAGCGGCTGAAGATGAATGAATATCAGAATGACCTGAAGCTGCTGTTGTTGTCCCAGCCTAGCCACTTGGACTTGTGATTTGCACTGCATTTCAGCAGCAAATATCCTCATGCAGCATTAGAGAGCAGTTCAGCTTTGCCAGCACCACACCCTGTAGATGTGTCTAGCTTTGAATATGACTCGCGTTGCTTAAAAGTATGTTTCCCCATTTCACACTTCCTAGTTGAGTTAAAAAAAAAAGACCACAAAAGTTAAAATACTCAGTTTTTGCTTTAATTCACTTTAAGGGAATTCTGATGTCTGGCATCAATGGCTAAACCAGCCCACCCTGAGTCAACCTTGCCATGCATGTGTGATTTTCCCCATTTTTATTTCTTTTTTTCTCCTGTCCTTGAAAGTAATCACGAGACTTACTCTATTTGATGTGCCTACCAGATTTTTCTCTCGATACGGTTTCAACGGCCAAGCTACTCACATTCTTGGTCATCACTGATGATGAAAAACCAAACAGCAAATGGTATTTGATGACTCTTATCTCATCCTGGTGATTTTTTTCCTGTTTATATGACGTTCATTTCCTGCCCAAGCAGCTACATGTAGATGTGTGTTATTCAGATAAGGGCAGAATGTTTTGAAGGTTGTGTGGTGATGCTATCTTCATCTCTGGCCCTCAGATCTTTCACCACAGTAATAGCCACAGCGGCTCGTCATCTGGCCACAACAAAACGAGTGTGCAACCAGTGTGGGCAGGGAGTGGTTGGTACTGCTGAAGGATGTGTCTTAATGGGTTGCACTGCATGAGGTAGAAATGGGCTGGTGGCCATTAAGGTTTGGGTTAGAAGTCAGAAGTCAGTCTTTTAAAAAATAATCATGACTGAATACCACTTGCAGCTGTAGCTTCCACTTTACACGTTGCCACCGCCATGTTATGACATCATGCCAACAGATCCCAGAGAGTGGTCCAAGCCGCTGTCTGGCAGCAAGAGGTGCTTATTTCTCATTTACTGAGTTATTTGTTGTTGTTTTTCTTGCTGGAAATTTTAACCACTGCTTTTTTATGACGGGTCCCCTCAGACATGAGTATTTCGGTGATAATAGTATTCTCATACAAGAATGCCCAAATAGCCAAGTATGCCATTGATATTGACTTGTAATTGACATTTTGGCTCTCTGTCTATAATCTGCATCAGTTTAATGTCTATGGAAACTCAGTTTCTACTTAGAAATAACACATTTGCTCTACAACTCTGGTACTTGTAGGGAGAACCCTAAAAATGCATAAAAATCCATCCTCTTAGGAGATGTTTTAGACCACATGGAAGACGAGAGGGTTTGAAATAAGGGAGTATATGGAGAGACAGAGTATATGCAGATGTGTGTGAGATGGAGAGACTCAAGAAAGTGGATGAGAGAAATCAGAAGTTGCTGATGGATTTGTGGGCATGAATTGGGTTACTGACAGTGTTAATGCTGCACAATGATCAGGTTGGGGAAAGACTGATTTATGACTTATGTCATCGTGCATCACCACTGCAAATCCTAAAAACACACTGCTTTTCTAAAGGGGAAAATAAATGGAAAGCTCTGCATGCAAAGTTCAGGTTCTTGATTTATATCCTTGAATATGTGCAACTGTTTTGAAACTAAGGAAAATAAAGGACTTATTTGAGAATCACTGAACGATAACTCGAATCTGCCTTTGAATCTCACATTTGAGGCACAATACACATTTCTGTACATGTGGAAACGATACATGTTACATTTTACAGATGTGTTAATCCTTGTGTGGTGTAATCTCCGACAGAATGTAAAGAAACACCGAGAGTGGCTGATTACAGTAAGATTACTTTTTAAGAGAGACTCAATGGAGAGACTGTGGTGCGTCTAATTCTTCAAAGAATGGAAAGAGAGGCAGTAATACTCAAACCCCTCCAGGCAGCGAATTACTGCTGTGTAGACTTCTCTTTTGAAACTCTCTGCATGATTCTAGCACGCACGCACGCACACACACACACACACACACACAAAACTAAACAGCTACACAGATGTATCAGTGTTTTTATACACATATAAACACAGTCATGTAAGACTCTGCTGCCCCGTTATCAATCAATCAGTCAAACTTTTTTTAATAAACTTTATTCATAATATTTCATTATGAACAGGAAGAACATACATGGTACATCCCTCTTCTGGTCAAGTTACAGGACAATGACAGGATTGGAGTCTATTGTTTTGTTGCATATGAGTGAGAGTGATTGGTAGACAGGGGTCCAAAAGTTAACCATGGTTTGGCATGACGAAAGCATATGCTCCGGAGTGGCGGGGCTTTGATGGTATCAGCAATATTGGTGGTTGTCAGTTGGGTATATTCTGGCTAATTTAAAAAAGCGTAAACAGTGTAGAATTTTGAATTGTATAGATCCATGTCTGACACAGAGAGATTAGGTATGGATACGTGTTATGCGTTAATTCTATATATTACCTGGTATGTCATCTTCAGTGTCTTGCTCCCAAGCAGCTCTTGACTTGGCCAGAGTAAGGGGCATGTACCAAATCATGACATATTTTGGAGTTTAGCCCCTCTCATTGGGGTTAAGACTCAGAATCTGATATATTGGATCTTTGAGGGGACAGTGTGCAAAGGAGGTGACGTGTTTGCCAACAAAAATGCAGGTCTTTAGATATTGGAAAAAGTGTGACTTGAGATTATAATCTCGACATATGGAATCAAATGGATTAAACCCATTATCCCTGAAAAGATCACTGAAAAAAATTACAGTTAGTGTGCCACAGTTTACATGCTTAGTCTATCAGCGATGTTAGGAAAAGGTGGTTGAATGTCAAAGGAAAAAAGTAGCTGGTTTGGCCAAGATTAAGCATTATTCCTTAATTGTGACTAGATTTTTTAAGGGATTTTTTTTACGATTACATATGAAATATGGGTACTGGGTTTCAGAGGCAGTGGAGAGGTCAACAGAGATATGGGGATAATTTGGAGTAAGTACAGAAATCCTGACACCACAGTCATTTTAATATAGTTAATGCGCCCAGCCAGAGAAATAGGAGGACTCAACCATTGTGCTAAATCTCTCTTGGTGCATTCGAGAAGTGCAGTAAAGTTATACTTAAGTTGAATGTACGAGTCACCTGTACTGCCAAGTAAGTAAAGCTCTGCACCTCCACGTTAAAGTAGAACTGGTGATATTCCAACTTCTCAGCTAGTATATTACAGGTAAATGATAAGACTTTTGTCAAGGTTTAATTTGTAACTTGAAAACTTCCTAAACTCATGTAGTATTTCTAGGAGGTGATGTATGGCGCTTGCTGGGTTTGAAATATAGAGGAGCAGGTCATCGGTATCAAGGGACACCTTATGAGTAGTGAAACCCCTTGTCAATCCAGCTATCCTGTCATCAGAACACAGAGCAATGGCAAGAGTTTTGATGGCTAAGTAAAAAAAGAAAAGGGACAGTCCGCATTCCTGCCTGTACCCTCTCTGGAGGGGGAAGTAATCAGAGGTTAAGTTGTTGGTGTGGACAGAGGCCAAAGAGGATGTGTGTAAAATTTTGATCCATAGTCTGGCCAAACCCAAATTCTTTCCAGTACTGTAAATAGGTATCCCCACTCAATCCTATCAAAAGCCTTCTCAGCATCCAAGGAATAATCCCTTCAGGTTGTAGGGTTGAGTGGGAAGAGTATAGGATAGACTAGTAGAGATGCACCGATCAACTTTTTTTTCCAGTTCCAATGTGATTCCGACCTGAATTTGGATGTCTGCTGATACTTACCAATACCAGAGCTCTTTTTTCTTGAATATTATTATTTCTTTCATGTTTCCTGTTTTACATCCTGTATAGCTGGGTCCAAACTATGGACCTGAGGCACTGTAGGGCAGATGTCACTTGATTGACAGTACTCGTCGTAATATGTGGGCTGTTCTGAGTAGGGTGATCTTCTGGACTGCATGGATGTTGATGTTGCCTGGGATATGGTTGGTGAATTTTTCCATTCCCTTCTTCATGAGTCCTAGAGCTCCGATGACCACTGGTGGTGTTGTTTCGGTCTTCATACTGAAAGACCTGGAGATTTCAATCTCCAGGTCTTTGTACTTGGTCAGCTTCTCTGTGACTTTCACTGAGGTGTTTTTTTTCAGATGGTATTGCCATGTCGATGAGCATGCACCTCTTTTTCTTCCTGTCCTTGATAATGATGTAAGGCTTGTTGGCTTTTAGCAGCCTGAGACAATGTGGTCAATGGTGTCTTTGTACATTCCACAGATTCTGCATTTTGGGTCTGTTCCATCTTTGATGATGCAATGGTGATAGGATCTGGTTGCCAGGCTCTGGTCTTGTGCAGCGATTATCAGGCCCTCTGTCTCTGCTTTCAGTCCAGTGCTCCTCTGCCACTGGTATGTCTTTTGTTGGTCCACGTCTGCATCTTTCATTCTTTTTGGGTACTTCCCGTGCATTGCTTTGTCCTCCCAGGTTTTTTGCAGTTGCTGCTGGCCATGGTGTTTTGCCTTCTGCTTCACTCGTTTGGCGTAGATGGTAGTTGCCTCATTTTCTGTTGGTGGGGTTTCTGGGACATCAAGCTCTTTCTTGAATTGTGCAGCTTCTTTATTGATGGAGTAGATCTGATGTTTTATTATTTGGAGGAGTTGGTCATCTGTTTTTGTCAGGTATGCATCCAGCCCGATAGTGGTAGTCTTGAAGGTCAGTTCGAGTTGGACCAGGCCTTGTTCTCCTGAAGTTCTTGGTAGGTACAGCCTGTTGACATCTGCTTTCGGGTGGTGCATCTTCTCCGTGGTCATGAACCGATCATACTCCGCTGCATGTTTAGTAGAACAACATATTAGACCCTTGTAATGGTCTCCCCTCAATTGAGAAATTGCATCATGTCTACTAAGTCTCGAGCTTGTGCTGTCATGCTGAACAGTGAACTGTTATAGCGAACAGAATGCCACACTAGGTTAACAACAATTAGGCTTTTCTTACTTACATTGATTAAGTCAAAGAACCAGGCAATAAAAGATAAAAAGTATAATGTTAATGCGTATATGGTAACACATGGCAATACCAATAACATATTCCTCTGAGTTGTGGTGAATGATTATAGCAAAAAAATGTTTTTTGTAGAATGAAAATAAATGTCGGACAACAGATTTGTCATATGTAGAACCTGATATAAACTAAAAAAGAAAAAAAGGGTTATAAAAAGCCCAATTGTACTCAGTCTTCTGTGCTTAATGGTTTTTGTTATTAATGTTGGCCAGATTTTAATTAATTGTGAGATTGTTATCAAGTTCAGTAACAACAAAACTGCTGCCTGACATCAAACAATTGCACATATATAGCAAACTAAGGCGGTCTTATATGTAAATAAAAAGCAAATGTTGTATCGGGCCCTGTGATGGCCTTGCGGCCTGTCCAGGGTGTCTCCCCGCCTGCTGCCCAATGACTGCTGGGATAAGCATCCCTGCGACCCTGAGAGCAGGACAAGTGGTTTGGATAATGGATGAATGAATGAATTTTGTACCGGGTAACGTTCGCAAACTGTATCTATCTTAAGCCTGCTGACTGCTGCAGCCAGCAGCAGTAGCTCAACGCTAACTCAGCTAACATTGGCCATCTATGGGCAGTCTATACTTTACAATTGTGATAATCATTCAGCTGTCTCTGTTTACTCACAGCCTTCTCATTGGCTATAGTTGATTTACGACATGCACCTTGGCTGGGTCATCAAAAGATTTCCACTAACTGGTGGGGGTTGATATTTTCAAGGTGGCCAGGTTGATAATGCCAAACTTGACATCTCGGCAGCGCTGTAGTAGTCCCTTGACCTCATTGAAGGCAGCTTGCTTTCTCATAACCACGGCCGAACAGTCTGAGTAAATTTGAATCTCCTGGCCATTGTGTTGTATGGTCCTGCCAATGATGCTTTCTGCAGCACATCCACTTTCTCTTGAAAATAGTGAAACTTCATCACGAATGGCCTTGGTGGATCTCTGGTGCTCAGTGTGGGTCACAGGGTCCTGTGTGCCCGGCCCAGGGTAGGAACATAGTCCAGGCCGAGTACGTCTTGTAGATGCTTAGCGATGGAGTGTTCTGGGTAAATGTTGCCAAACACTCCTGATACCCATTAATCATGCAATTATCCCTGCATTGTCTGGATTTTGGGTCCTCAGCTTTAGCGTTTAGCTTAACAATCTCAGAGGACAACTAAACGGCTCTCCATTCAAGTGCCACTGCTCTGTCTGCAAATTTGTTGGTAGCTTCCTCTAAGCCAGTCAGGTGAGTTAGACTTGTGCGCACAGAGGTTACCTGATCTTGCAATTCAGTGTGGAAACTGTCTATGTTCCTGTGTAATTCATAAGATAGAAATTCCACAGTCTTGCCTATGGTCTCTATTCTGGTCAGCACATTCTGTTCAAGTTTCTGATGGCCTCCATCATGACACTTTTGTCGAACTCTTTACTCGTTTCCGGGATAGGCTCAGGTGTGTCGACTGCTTTTCCACCCCTAGGCATCATTTTTGCCTAGTGTGGGAGCCCTGAAAATCACATCTTTACATCACTGCTCCACTGTTTCCAATCAAACTTAATTTAAACAGCACATTTTGTACATTAAAATGCAATGCAGTGTGCTTTACATTAAGTAAAGCGCACAGTTAAAAACCAGATAATGATAAAAGAAGGAAAACAGACAGAATAGATAAATAAATGAAATAAAAATTGAAAACTGTATCTATGGCTGCGAATCCACATTTGCGAATGTGGATTTGCGAATTCACATTTAGGGATGTGAATCTGCGAATTCACATTTGCGGCGGCCTCACCCAGTACCGTCTATGCAGTGTCTTTGTCCACGTCTAAGTTTTTGTCTTTGTTTGTTGGCTGGGAGAGCTTGGTCCGCTGCGCTGTGAGCCCAGGGACCACTGCCTTGCCCAGAGCAGCACTCGAGGAGGTAACACCGAGGGCGGTCAGACAGGATGCGGAAGCGGGGCAGGCTAAGCCAACTGCTAGCCCATGCAGACTGGCAGTTCCGATAACTCTGAGGGCAGTCTGGCGGCGGCCTCACCTGGAACTGACTGTGGTGTTTTTTTTGATGTCGTCGTGTGGAGTGCGGGGAGGTGTGTCAAGGGTGTCTGGCTGGGAGAGCTGGCGCTGGATCGGCTGGGAGAGTTTGGTCTGCTTCGTCCGGTTGTCACAGGGACCGTGGCCCCTGCCTGGAGTTGCGCCCGAGGAGGAAACATGGAGGGTGGTCTGACAGGACACATAATTGGGGCAGGCTAGACTAACTGCTAGCCCATGCAGACCGGTGGTTCCGACAGTCATCCTGGCTTGCGTTTGTTCCGTGGGACAGTGATTTTTTTTTTGTGGTTTAGTTAGGATATATGTATTAGTTTGAATGTGTGTGTTCTTGTAGTTCTTGAATGCGTTTTTGTCTGTATGTTGCAGCGCTGTGGGCTGGGGGAAACGGCATTTTGTTTCATTTCATGTGTGCAAGTACATGAGGTGAAATGACAAGTGTTCCTGATTCCTGATATTTCAAATACACTATAGGGATATTGCTACTTTCTCATTTGCAGTTATTTGCCTTATTCTAATTTTGCGTACCTACTGAGTGCGGTGATGTTTGGGGGTGTTTTTCATGTGCAGACTATGGCCTCTGAAGGACAGACAGACAAACAGACAGGCAAATGCATTCCAAGAAACCAGAACAGAGAGGGAAATGAGTTGTAAGGGCCAGATATGAGTGTTGATGTCATGTTTTTGAAAAGATGGGGGAAAAAGAAGATTGTTTAACTTCCTTAGTATAAGCATTTCCTCTCTTTTCACGTCCAGAGAAAGTACGTACTACATCCTGAAAACCCCTGTGTTTCCAGAAAGTTTTATTAGGCCCATCGTTGAGGGTTGACTCTGTCGTTTGGATCGGTGCTGCAGTTATTTTTTACACTGAATGAGGATTGTGAGTTTGTACCCAATCAATTAAGCTGAACTGTAGATGACAAGCTGGAGCTGTGTGTCCAGTATGAAGAAACAGATGGATGAATGTGAAACTGGAACCTAACTGTGAACTACATGAGGGGTGAGTGTAAAAACAGCACAGCCTTCAAAAATGTGAAATAATTCTTTGATCGTTCGGTGATTTGAATGAAAACAATAAATCAAAGCAAGGAAGACAAGCAAATTCAGAGAGGGACTTTGCCAATACACAGCTGGTTTGCTGCCATGTTCAAACACATCGAGTAGATGTCAGTTACTGCTCAGTTTGCAGATGACCATGAGGACAAGCGATGTCTTTCTGGGAGTTTCAACCAGCGAAGACAACTCGGCTGTGTTTACTGAATCCAGAATTCTGGGGGAGTGAGGGAGGTGTGAGCCGTTTATGCTGTTTCAATCACTAACATTTAGCAACCCTGCCCTGATATTGACCTGTCATATTATATTTCAGGATTGTGAAAATATTGCACGTAGCTCCTGCAAACAGGGACTCGGTGCTTTGTGTCAACACTTGACAGTAAAACAAACCACAGGACTGAATACATGAATATATTACAAAGTTTACAAGCTGCTGGGTGGAATGAAGGTTTGCTGAGGAATAATGCATACTGTGTGGGTGTGATGGATCATTTTCCGTCCAACCCGAGGTGATGAATATTGATGGTGAGAGAATTGGGAGATGGTTTTTGATAAAAGCTGCAAGGGTGGATGGACCATATTGGCTGATACAAGTTATGACTGGTGTTTCCAGCTACCTGGTCTTGTTTTTTTTTTTTTTAATATGATTAGTCATTAAACTTTTAATGTTTTCTTGCCTAGGTTTGTATGGATGCTGGTGCATAGGACAGTTACAGCATTGACTAGTTTGCAGAATAATTGTTATTAATGAATAGATTAATTGATAAACACAATCAATAACAGGATTAATTTGATTGGCAAAATGCAAAAAAATTATGAATGTAAAAAAATGAAAGCATTATGAAGTGGTTGTAACTTGGTCAATTAATGGTAACGTTTTATAATTATTTACTTACCACTAAGTCTTTAAATAATTCATAAATTACTGAACTCAAGAAACAATTTGGGGCGTCTGGGTGGCGTAGCGGTCTATTCCGTTGCCTACCAACACGGGGATCGCCGGTTCAAATCCCCGTGTTACCTCCGGCTTGGTCGGGCGTCCCGACACACACACAACTGGCTGTGTCTGCGGGTAGGAAGTCGGGTGTGGGTATGTGTCCTGGTCGCTGCACTAGCGCCTCCTCTGGTCAGTCGGGGCACCTGTTCAGGGGGAACTGGGGGGAATAGCGTGATCCTCCCACGCGCTACGTCCCCCTGGTGAAACTCCTCACTGTCAGGTGAAAAGAAGTGGCTGGTGAGTCCACACGTATCGGAGGAGCCACGCGGTAGTCTGCAGCCCTCCCCAGATCGGCAGAGGAGGTGGAGCAGAGACCGGGACGGCTCAGAACAGTGGCGTTTTTTTGGGGGGGGGGGGCTACCGGGGCCCAGAAGAGAGGGGGGCTCAGGAAGCTTGGAATTAAAAGTTGGTTTTGGTTTCCAAATTTTTATTTCTAACTAATTAGTGTCACAACTTCAGTTAAAATTGGCTCAATACATCGGTTGAGGGACTTAAAGAAAAGAGTGAGGGCTCTCTGAGGCCCCTCTCACGCCTTACTAATGGTGCAAAATGGTTTAGTCCGCCCCTCACTAGCATCTCTCAGTGCAGCTCATCTAGTCCTGTTGCAAGTGACTGCTGATACAAGCACAGAGCCCTTTTTTCAGTCACTGCAAGATAGTCAAGTTAAAGGTTAGCTTAGGTCAGGTTAAAATATATTAATGTACGACTTCCGGTTTGGCGAATAGCGGAGGAGGCCGCGAGTCGGAAAAGCGCTGTCACCATTCGACATTTATTTGAAATCTGCTGTATTATTTACCCATATAAACATTGGAGAACCCGCTTCTAAGACTGGCTTTTGACTTGACGTCCTTTATATCAAGTTCAACATGGGCAAAACAACCGCAGCCAAAGACAAAGAAGCTGAAAGTGAGGGGAACGGTAGTCAACGTGGCGGGTTAGCTTCGGAGCGAACTAACGACGAATCCAGGTATGATGATGGCAGCAACACCGAGGTAACTTTGGCTGATATACAGCAACTACTCTCCGGCATGGAGGAGCCAATCATCACAAATATGGCAGCACAAATGTCCTCCACCCATGCTACTATTGCCAGACACCATCAGACAAATCAGGCCATTGAAACGTCAATGGATGACTTCCAGGGGAGAATAATCACACTAGAATCTACAACTGGTCATCTTGTGAAGGAGAACGAACAACTGAAACTGACAATTGACGACCTCGAGAACAGGTCCAGGAGGTGCAATATTCGTACAACAGGCATACCAGAGAGAGCTGAAGGCACCCAACCAACTTGTTTCATTGAATCCTGTCTCAGATAAATATCTGGTGCCGATGCTTTCTCCCGCCCTATCACCGTAGACAGAGCGCATAGGGTGGCCATCCAGAGGAGACAGGACGGCGCACCTCGTCCCTTCATAGCCTGTATACACCACTAACAGATGAAGCCCAAAATAATGCAGCTTGCACTTGAGAAGGGCCCTCTGTTTTACAGGGGCGCGGAGATCCACATCTGTCCAGATTATAGTGCTGAGGTAGCAGAAAGAGAGCCGTCTTCACTCCTGTCAAGACCGAACTGAGAAAAGCGGGGCTCTGCTTTAGCCTACAGAAACGGACGTGACGTTGCGTCATCTTTTCTTCTTTTTTGGTGTGGGCAGACCGAAGGCTGCAGTGGTGTGTTGCTGCCCTCTCTTGTTTGTTGCACGTATTCGGCGTCAAACACTTTGTAGAGTGCCTTCTTTGCAAAAGTCCACAACTTTATTGCTCAGAACTATTTTTGTTTTTTTTTGTTTGTTTGTTGTTGTTGTCTTTTTTAAATAGAAACTAGCGGTCTAACTGAATGTTCTAGAGCTCTTACTTTGACTTAGACAGAACCAACAATTCCCGATTATAGGTTTAAATGTCTAATTTTCATTTTATTTAAATTTTTTCTTTTTTTTTCTTCTTTATCTTGTTGAGATACAGAACTGTTGATAGAGACAGTGGTTGGAAGTTCGTTTTCACTATATCATTGCTTAGATACATAAGTAGCGGAATACCAAGTTTAAATTCATTTTTCTTTGTTCTTCTGAATTTTCCATAAAGACAGAGCTTGAAGTGTAGGATTTAAGCACAAAGTGAATAGCAGTAAAAGGGAAAGGGTCGACAGGTTTACAGGTACATGGGATTTGAGTACCCCCCCACCGTTTTTTTTTTCTTTCTTTTTTTTCTCCCCCCTTCTCTTTGCTTTCTTATTACCTTATTTACCCCATTCATGTGCTCTTTCAAACAGGACATCACCTTTGGGCTACCAAATGTGGTTTGCTTCTCCCTTTTTTATTTCTTTTCTTAGACTGTCATGGTAGGTCAATCCAGTAAGGCGATTGTTTACCCTACTAAGTTCATATCCTGGAATGTTAAAGGGGTTAGTAACCCAGTGAAAAGACAAAGAGTTATGTCTCATTTGCAGCAATTGAAGGTAGATGTAGCATTTTTACAAGAAACTCATCTTTGTAAGGCCAATATTTCTGGTCTTAATTGAAAATGGGGTGGTCAAGTATACCATTCAGAATTTAATGCAAAAGCCAGAGGGGCAGCCATATTAATAAAAAAAACGTTTCTTTTCGTTCTAAAGAGGTAATTAGTGATCCAAACGGGCGATATATTATTGTTGTTGGGCAACTCTTTGCCAGTCCTGTTATTTTAGTGAACTTATATGCCCCTAACTGCGATGACAGTACATTTTTTGAGAAATTCTTTTTGACAATACTTAAGCTCGACAGTGGATTTCTCATAGTGGGAGGTGATTTCAATCTTGTACTAGATGTAACTTTAGATAGGTCATCAAACACTCCCCAGAATCTCTCTAGGTCAGCTGGAGTTGTGAGTGACTTCATGAATCAATGTGGTCTTTCGGATATTTGGAGGTTTAAGTTTCCCCACACCAGAGCTTATTCCTTTTTTCTAACGTGCACCATACCTATACCCGCATAGACTATTTCCTACTCGATAACAGACTGCTGCCTAAGGTTAAATCTTGTTCATATAATAGTATTATTATATCTGATCATAGTGCCATCATATTTGATTTGGATCTTCCAAATCGTCCTCCCCTAAATAGAATCTGGAGACTTAACCCTCTTCTGTCATCGGACAACAAATTTGTGGACTTCATTTCAGCCCAAATACAATTTTTCCTAGAGACAAACACTTCCCCAGAGATCTCATAAGCCACACTATGGGAGACTCTTAAAGTGTACATCCGAGTGCAAATCATAGCCTATTCTTCTACAATTAAAAAAGAACAAAACTCAAAATTAAATGAGATTTCTTAACAAATACTGAATATTGACTCAAAATATGCTCAATCCCTGACCCCAGATCTACATAAGGAATGTTTGAAACTGAAAACTGAATTTAATCTTTTATCCACTGATGAGGCAACACGTCTCATTCTGAAATCCAGACACAACATCTATGAATTTGGAGATAAAGTGAATAGATTATTGGCTTTGCAAGCCCGTCAAGCAGCTGCTACCCGCTCAATCAGAAAGATTCAGTCACATACAGGAGAGGTGCTGACAGATCATGATGACATAAAAAAAGCCTTTTTACAATTTTACTCTAGCCTCTATGCATCAGAATGTAGTGATGACCTTGCTCCCCTACATGCCTTCTTTGAAAACTCGACTATTCCCACTGTATCAGAAGAACAAAATACCAAGATGAGTGCGGACATTTCGATCTCTGAAATAATCACGGCCATTAAATCTGTGCAAAATAACAAGTCGCCCGGTCCTGATGGATTTACGACTGAATTTTATAAAAAGTTTCCCCTCCAATTGGCACCAATTCTTCAAGCTGTGTTTATAGAGGCACTCTGCCTATGACTTTGAGAAAGGCCTCTATATCTGCTGGCAAAGAAAGATAAAGATCCATCATTATGTGCATCATATCGTCCTATTTCTTTGCTAAATGTAGATTTTAAGGTACTGTCCAAGGTCTTAGCTAAGCGCCTGGAGAGTGTGATTCCAAATATAATTTCACCAGATCAAACAGGATTTATTCAAGGCCGACACTCTTACTCGAATCTAAGAAAACTATTCAATGTTGTCCACTCGGACCGGTCAAAATGCCCAGAAGTCGTGATTTCACTTGATGCTGAGAAGGCCTTTGACCAGGTCGAGTGGAAATATCTAATTTTCAACCCTCCAAAAATTTGGCTTTAAAGACGAATACATTGCCTGGATCAAATTGCTTTATTCCTCTCCCCTTGCAGCCGCAATCTCTAATAACACTCAGTCTGATTACTTTCCCCTTGGAAAGGGGACAAGACAAGGGTGCCCACTCTCCCCCCTATTGTTCGCATTAGCAATTGAGCCCCTAGCAATAGCACTGCGATACTGTAAGGACTTTACAGGCATACACCGAGGTTGGCTAGAGTTTAAAGTTTTTCTCTGTGCTGATGATCTGCATCTGTATGTCTCTGATCCAGCTTTATCAGTCCCCTGCATTCTGAATCAATTTGGAAAAATCTCAGGGTATAAGATAAATTTGCAAAAAAGTGAACTCTTCCCTTTAAACGCTGAATCAGATGCACTTCCTCCTAGCCTTTTCCCCTTTAAAAGGGTCCAAGATGATTTTAAACACTTGGGAATTGAGGTCACTCACCCCTTTCCAGCTACTTTTACAAAAAACTTCACTGCTCTTTTTAATATGTGTAAACAGGATATGAATCACTGGTCCTCTTTACCATTATCATTAATAGGGTGCATTAACCTAATTAAAATGATAGCATTACCAAAGTTTTTATATCTCTTCCAAAACATCCCCATCCTAATTCAAAAATCCTTTTTTAAAACCCTTGATAAAAGTATCATCTCGTTCATATGGGGGAATAAGTCTAGCCGAATCAGCAAAACCCATCTCCAAAGACCAAAGCGCTCAGGAGGCCTGGCTTTGCCTAATTTCCTTTTTTATTATTGGGCATGCAATATTCAGAAAATAATTCACTGGTTTGAAGACAAACCAATTGCAGGAAAGGCAGACTGGGTACGATTAGAGTTCTCATCATGCCAACACCATTTGGGCTTAGTGGCTGGTGCAGCCTTGCCCCTTCTTAGCAATAACCTGAGTTCAAATATAAAAGTCAATCACTCAATAAGAATATGGGCTCAGTTTAGAAGGCATTTTGGGCTGCAAGGCACTTCTATCCTCTGCTCTGTTAAGTCAAATCACATGTTCATTCCCTCTTGTACAGACCCTTCATTTACTTTATGGTTTAACAAAGGGATTAGATCAATCCATAATCTATATATAGAAGACATATTTGCATCTTTTCCTCAATTATCCAAAGTCTATGACTTACCTAAGAACCACTTCTTTCGTTATTTATAGATCAGGAATTTAGGACAAAAGACACATAACTCATTTCCAAACAAACCCATAAAATTACATGTCGACCATATCCTGGACTTGAATTCAGACCATAGAGGATTGACATCCCAGATTTATGAGTTCATTAACAACATCAATCCACATTCCATGGAAAATTTAAAACTGGCCTAGAAGTCTGATCTTGGAATAGCTTTAAGAGATGACCAATGGGACTCTATTTTAGATTTGATACGCATATTGTCTACATCTGCTAAACATGGCTTAATACAATTAAAAGTTGTACACAGAGTACATTTTACTAATGCTAGATTGGCAAGGTTTTATCCAAGCATTGAGCCTTTATGCCCTCGATGTAGAGGCCAGCCGGCAGATTTAATGCACATGTTTTGGCTGTGTCCGAATCTCTCCACCCTTTGGATAAGAATTTTCAAAGCCTTTAGTGAGTTGTTTGAAATCCAATTTGACCCTGACCCAATCTGTGCTCTCTTTGGTTTAATATCACAGCAATCTCGTGCTCTCTTACCAAATAAAGCCCATGTGATCATAGCTTTCACCGCATTGCTTGCAAGGCGTTTAATCCTCTTAAAATGGAAACAACACACTCCTCCATCCTTTTCTCATTGGGTCAAAGATGTTATGCATTTCTTAACTTTAGAGAAAATTAAATACACACTAAAAGGGTCATCTGGAACCTTTGCTAAGATATGGAAGCCCTTTTTGTGTTTCTATGACTCTCTACAGGAACCCCTTGAAAGAGTTAGGGTAGAAGCCATAAATGTCCTATTACAGTAATGAGCATTCCCCCCTTCCGTTTTTTTTCTGTTTCGTTTTGTTTTGTTTTTTTTCTGTTTGTTTTATTTTTTCCTTTCCCCCTTCATCGTTCCTTCCTTTTGTTTGAATAATTAATACAATTATTTTATTATCTTATGTTTTCCCTTCTTTACCTAAATGTATTTTGTAACCTGTGATCCTATGAGTGGGTGGGTGGGTGGGTGAGTTGGTAGTGATGGGAATGGGGTTTTCAATTTGTTAATACATGTGATGAATAATACTTTGTATCTGGGTATGAGTAGCCGATTTGACATTATACATGTTTTGTAATTCTTGCGGGATAAAACATTTGAAAATCAATAAAATATATTTACAGAAAAATATATATTAATGTACTGTGATTGTAAATAATATACATACTTAGCACAAAAGTAAGGAAATTTGTATTTGGTAGATTATTTCTTTGTTGTAACAATGCTTCTTGGCAATAAATCTTATACCGTTGGAAAGCCTGATTATTTTCCTTTTAAATGGTGCCACATTTGTAAGGAACATGCATTTCCGGGATGAGCAGCAGAGCTGAGTATGTGGGCTGCGCCCATGAAAAATTTGTCAAATCTTCTCTGCCAATGCCAAACAACTTATTTAGCTGTTGCTATTGACTCTTGTTTTGAGATTCTGGTACCCCAGGTGCTGAGAATCAGGTGCCTGATATAAGGTTTATTGCCAAGAAGCATTGTTACAACAAAGACATATTCTACCAAACACAAATTTCCTTACTTTTTGTGCTAAGTTTAGTATGCTAGAACTCAAAAAAGTGATGTATGAGAGACAAAAGAGGAAAGGGGCCCACAGCGACTGCTTGTCTATAGGGCCCAGAATTTTATGCTACACCCTTGGGGGTAATTGGCCAAGTACAATTGGGGGGAAAAAATAAAAAACAAAAATATCAATTTGAAAACCTTGACAGAAGCCTTAAAGGTAGAATGAGTAAGATTTTCCCTAAAGAACAATGTATTTACTCGTCTAAAGTAATTATGAGCCACTATAGACGTGTGGCGGTGTCTGTACCTTCAGAGACCTTGTTCTCTGCCTGTATTTTCTTAGTTTTCTTATTTTGCTGTGTATGGGACGTTTCTGGGCGTTAACCTAACTCTATAAATACATAGCAACCAGGTGCCAGATCGACATCGTAAGCACGCATCCAAGAGGAAGCTACGACAATGGCGGACACAGTACCGAAAAGACGCAAATATAGCAAAGCGAAACGCCAAGTGGACAAAGCTCATTCCAAAACGAGAGTGAATCCTGGGTTGGCTTTCACCCGCTGGTTAGCACTGAAGAAGATGGGGATGAAGAGTGACGCGGAGTTGGCCTGTATACTGGGATGTGTTGTGGCAACTGTGGTCAGGGGGCGTGTCCTGCTGGTGACGTTGAGCAGGGGAGGAGGGGCTAACTTTGAATGTTGCGTTTACAAACCACAACCGACAAATCCTACTTGTTCTACCTTTAAATTCTACTCGTCGGTAATACAGAAACTACAGTGCAATGGTCTCTCCTCTTCTCTCAGCAGCACTGCAGGATTACTGGTATCATTTTGGGAGTTTTTAAAAAGCAAATAGAAATAGTTAATGAATAAGGATGACTGCACAACAGATGAAAATCAAACACAAAAAAAGGAAATAAGGTTGTTTGCATATGACGTCACGAACTACAGATGGAGGGCAGGAAGTGATTTTCTGTCACAAACTTTCGAATTGGCTGTGTTTGGCGTCATTAACTGAGAAACCACAAGGAATTTTTATTGAGTACCAAAAGTTGTTGTTCATGAGGGGGGAAAAAAATGCAAGAAATTGACCGGAAACACTGGAAAAAAATGGCTTGCGAACCGTCGTCTGCGGTCGGGAGGAGCGGAGTCGGACATAAGATCATGTCCAACATATCTTACTTTCTGTTTATACCTTTCTCTCATAACATTGTCTAAACTAGTACAGTTTGGGCTAAACTAGTACAGTTCGGGCTAAACTAGCTCCATCTCGTCCATTCTGCTTTACCCTTCCTGCCCTCCATCTGAATCTCGCACGTCATCAGAATCACATGACCGCAAACAAGCTGCTGTTGGGTTCTTGAGTGTCAGAACAGAAAATCAAAACACTTTTTTTTCTCGGTCCCCCTTTTCTCCCCAATTGTATCCGGCCAATTACCCCACTCTTCTGAGCCGTCCCGGTCGCTGCTCCACCCCCCCCCCACCCCCTGCTGATCCAAGGGAAGACTGCAGACTACCACATGCCTCCTCCGATACACGTGGAGTCACCAGCCATTTCTTTTCACCTGACAGTGAGGAGTTTCACTTGGGGGATGTAGCGCATGGGAGGATCACGCTATTCCCCCAGCCCCCCGAACAGGTGCCCTGACTGACCAGAGGAGGCGCTAGTGCAGCAACCAGGACACATACCCACATCTGGCTTCCCACCTGCAGACATGGACAATTGTTTCTGTAGGGATGCCCGACCGAGCCAGAGGTAACACAGGGATTCGAACCGGAGATTCCTGTGTTGGTAGGCAACGGAATAGACGGCTATGCTACCCGGACGCCCCAGCAAAGCACTTTTTAACCCATTCCATAATGCATGTGCCATTCACGGTACACCTCTTTAGTTGCATTTTGATATTGTATTTAAACTGTTAAATTGATCTCATAATTTAAATGTATGGTTGAGACTTGTCAGCCACACAGTACGTAGTTAGTCTGAACTGGCCTTTCTTATTCACTGGCACACTCCACGCTTCATAGAGTTCACTGGGAACCCTTATGAAACTCCAGGTTTTTCTGAAAAGAGGAGAAAAAAACAAAACAAAAGAAAGTTCAATCAGTTTGAGAAGCTTAACAAGAGGGCGACTGTCAAACAAGACTCCAGACCAAGACTGTTTTGTCTGACTTGGATCCTTGTTTTAAGATTTCTTCACAATTTCTCATAGATTCCAACAAAAAGTGTGATGTGTGTGTGTGTGTGTGTGTGTGTGTGTGTGTGTGTGTGTGTGTGTGTGTGTGTGTGTGTGTATGCACGTGTTTTTCTATACTAGTGAGGACCCACATTGACTGCATTCATTGCGTAGCCCTTAACCTTTACCATCAGAACTACATGCCTAACTTTAACTTAATCCTAATTCAGTTTCAACCCTAAACCCAAATCCTGCTCCTAGAATAGACCCTGGAAGAAGTGACGACCGGCCAACTGCTCTTATGGTTAAAAACCCACATTGGTCCTCCAAAATAAAGCTGAACGACAACTCACGTGTGTGTGGGTGTTCATGCATGTGTGTCTGTATGTTAGTGGGCTAGAATGAGAGCGTTTTCCTGCATGTTTTTTGTGTGTTTCATTTTGGTTGTAGTATTTCTGAAGGTTCGATCCAGATTCAAAGCGTTACTTTAATTTCTTACTTCATGTTTTTTTTTCTTAGTGGTTTGCCATCTACCCTGCATAAATGGTGGCAAGTGCAGTGCCAGAGACAAGTGTCAGTGCCCCCCCAACTTTACAGGGAAGTTCTGCCAGATGCCAGTTCAGACAGGGCACCAACAACAACAGCAACAGCACACATCAAGCAACAGCCAAGGCCAGGTCCACTCCACCCACACAATGCCACTGACCTACAGCAACGGACAGAATCCAGGTAAGACAAAGTTAAGAAATTCAAAACTTAAGTCCTGGAGCTTTGAAAGCATTGTTATGGGGGGAGGTTGATGGTTCAAATCACCAGACTGACATGGAAGTTCCGTTAAAGGGAAGTGATTGAGACCGTACTCTTGCTGTAAGCATTTTGGCGTGCATATCAGCAAACCCTTTAGTATTAAGTTGGACTGGTGTTGTTCATAACATGTATTTCTGTAATAACAGGGTGTAAATTTCCAATTGTACATTTAAATTAGCTGGTTTGGCCTACAAGTAGCCCACATATCTCAATATTGTTTAGTCATTTACAATCTCTCAAGTGTGAAAGAGCATGTTGGTCTAATCCTTTATCCAAAAAGTGATCTTTATCTGCCAATTTTTATTTTTATTTTTTGCATGAAAGCTCAACCAAAATTCTTATTTACAAGGACTGCCTGATAAGAGCGTTAGCCTCTTGAGGGGAAAGGGGAGGGAGAGAGTGAGAAAGAGAGGAAAAAAACACATGTATAACATTAGAATAATAAGAACGTAAGTAGAATGAGGACAGGCGTGTCAGGGTAGGCATGAGACAAACATCAAAGTGTAGTTAGGACTGTGAAGGAGAGAAGCACTTAAAGGTTTCTGAGATAAGGAGTCCTTGAAAGCTGTTACAGAGATAAAATTTTTCAGTTTTAGAGATTTTCGTAACTCATTCCAGTCATGGAAACTGATTTATGAACCACATTTTTGATTTGGCGTAGATTTTACACTGGACACTCTTCCTGACGCAATCCTCCCCATTTATCTGGGCTTGGGACTGGCACTAAGAATGCACTGGCTTGTGCATCCTCAGTAGCTGGGTGCAATGGTGATGGACAGGACAGGATTGATGGATAAGATCAGGCAGGAGTCTCTGTGGACTATGATGTTCGCCGATGACATTGTGATCTGTAGCAAGAGTAGGGTGCAGGTTGTGGAGAGCCTGGAGAGGTGGAGGTATGCACTGGAGAGAAGAGGAATGAAAGTCAGTAAGAGCAAGACGGAATACGTATGTGTGAACGAGAGGGAGGACAGTGGAATGGTGAGGATTGAGTTTAAATATTTGGGGTCAGCTGTTCAACGTAACGGGGAGTGCAGAAGAGAGGTGAAGAAGAGAGTGCAGGCAGGTTGTAGTGGGTGGAGAAGAGTGTCAGGAGTGATTTGTGACAGAAGGGTACCTGAATATGGAGCCGCCAGGGAAGAGGAAAAGAGGAAGGTCAAAGAGGAGGTTTATGGATGTGGTGAGGGAGGACATGCAGGTGGCTGGTGTGACAGAGGAAGATGCAGAGGACAGGAAGAGATGGAAATGGAAGATCCACTGTGGCGACCCCTAATGGAAGCAGCCGAAAGTAGCAGTAGTAATAGTAGTAGTAGTAGTAGTAGTAGTAGTAGTAGTAGTAGCAGATTCCAGTCATGGAAACAGTATCATATATTAAACAGGAAAATTAATTCAGCAAGCACTAAATATTTTGAGAATACAGAAGTGGTTTCCATCAGGGATAAGATATTCACCTACCTAAAAACGTTCTAGCATAAAAACGGAATTGGAGTTAACCACTATTATTATATGGACATGGTGATTTTTGAGAGAGAGAATGAGTCACGAGAGAAGCTGGTGGAGGAATAAACACTATGTTTACCCAGCGCTTATGAGAAGTGCCGGTATGCAAGAAAAGGCCACGGTACTCATAAAACACTGTTATGGCCCACTTCAAGCCCTGGATTTAATTACACATTTATCTTAAGTTATAATGGTCGCAGTATCATTGAGGAGGAAACCTGGGGCTGTATTACAGAAACTTCCTAGCTTACAACTCTTAACTGTTTGGTAACCATGGTAATTTGGACCTGAGTTAAAAAAAAAAGCCATTACAGATGGAACAGTTCCTAAGTAAATGTTCCTATCCTAAATTAAGATAGGAAGCATCCTAACTTACCAAAATCTTAAACTCTCCTAACTTTAGGATAACTGTTAATCTGTCCTAACTTTCACTTTTCCACCAGGTTGTGTTAGCTAACTTGTTTAAGCCGTATGGCTGCTGTTTTATTGCTTTTACACAACCAACGAAATGTCAACAGGCGGAACTTGTTCACTGGGATGTTATGGCAGACCCTGACCACATGTTGCGGTTTGATGACAAAACGCTGGTTTGTAGATACAAGCTAGCCCAGACCATGCTTCTGCAGCTAGCTGAGCAACTACGACCAGCTTCGGAAAGGTCAACCTGGCAACATGGGGCTCCCCCAGTTGTGGGCCAACTGACAAATGCACCTCGCTTTTTTTTCTTTCTTTTTTTTTTGCAAAAGGAGATTAGAAGGTGAAGTGGCTGATGTAGCAAAAAATATCTTAGCCCACTATGTCACCAACACCTCTAACTCATCTGTCTTGAAGTTAAGTGGCCGTCATTTTTTTTGGGGAACCTCCCCCCCTTTCTCCCCAATTGTACTTGGCCAATTACTCCACTCTCCTGAGCTGTCCCAATCTCTGCTCCACCCCCTCTGCCGATCCGGGGAGGGCTGCAGACTACCACATGCCTCCTCCGGTACATGTGGAGTCACCAGCTGCTTCTTTTCACCTGACAGTGAGAAGTTTTGCCAGGGGGACGTGGCGCGTGGGAGGATCACGCTATTCCCCCCTGTTCCCCCCCGAACAGGCGCCCCGATCGACCAGAGGAGGCTCTAGTGCAGCGGCCAGGACACATACCCACAACCGGCTTCCCACCCACAGACACGGCCAATTGTGTTTTGTAGGGGACGCCTGACCAAGCCGGAGGTAACATTTGGGATTTGAACCACGGATCCCCATGTTGGTAGGCAACAGAATAGACTGCTACGCTACCCGGATGCCTGCCTGTTGTTGTTTTTACTCCATTTTTTCTCCTACTAAATGTGTCCAAATGAACTGATTCAACTTTCTGGGATCCATTTTTTGTATGTTTCAATGTATGTTTCAGTATTTTTCAATGAGGAAAACCAACGGTTACAAAGTTGTTTAGCTCGGCGAGATGAGAATAGTATAGGTTGCTAGGTAACAGACATAAAGGTTGATAAGCGATGTTGGATTGAGTATTTAGGATTTCCTAATCTGAGATAAGATAGGATGAGGTTAAATTAGGATTCCCAATGTTAGTTAGGAAAAAATCCTATCTTAGACTCAAGTAATAATTAATAGTAATGGTTGATAATAATAGTTAATAATAGATAATAGTTATCAAGCTATCATCAGAGAGGAATATGAAAAACTTCTTCCTCAACTAAAACCTAATAATCTGTCCCCAGTGAAGTTCAGCCCCGGTATTGTCAACATCCACGTCAAGCACCCTCCAGAGGCCTCCGTTCAGATCCACCAGGTCTCTCAGTTGGATAGTAACCACCACAGTAGTCAAAAAGTGAAGGGCCATCATTTGGGCTCCTCTTCCTCCACCAGCTACAGCTACCATCACAGAGAAAGCACCAAGAAGATCCAGCACCACGGCCACAACATTGTCTTCCCTAGACAGCACGGCTACCAGGTGCCCCCCTATCAGCCCGTCACCTCCAAGAGCCAGCTTGGTCGCTGCTTCCAGGAAACTACAGGGAGCCAGGTATGCTGCCAGAAACATGACGCTAGATGATTAGCTTAACGAGAAAATAAAAAGAATTTAAAGGGGGGGTATTATGGAAAATAGTATTCGTCTCGTTTTTGGGTGGATTTCACTGTCAGTGAGAAGATGTTGTTAGAGCACATTAATACCATCTCTGTTCCGCCAGCTTTTTTATGTGAGAAAACAGCACCATTTGAACAAACTGTTCAGTATTGCCTCTCAGAGTGATGTCACACAGGGAACAATCAACCCAGAATTTCCATAAGGCTGCCCATGCCAAGAGCAAGGTAGCCGCTGTTTCTGTTGTTTCTGTCAAAAGAGGGGGTGAGACAAGCAGTACTCCCAGCCAATCAAAGTTTGGACTCATGGATGATGCTGTTATGTTGTTAAGTCCCCTCCCCCCACTAAAGCTTGTTTCATTAGGGATATGTGTGGATCACAGGAAACCAAAGCACTTTAGGTGAGCAAATTTTTTGCTGATATGTTTCATAGTCAGCTACAGGTTACAGTATTACCTGTTTTTCACAAAGTAGGAACCCCCACTGGGAACAGTTTGTTCTAAAATATCATGTTTTTTCACATTATACAACATATCAAACATCAGTTGGATATGTTCTTATTTTCAGAAGAGAAGAGTAAATTAGGGCAGCACGGTGGCACAGTGGTTAGCGCTATCGCCTCACAGCAAGAAGGTCCTGGGTTCGAACCCCAGGGTAGTCCAACCTTGGGGTTCGTCCCGGGTCGTCCTCTGTGTGGAGTTTGCATGTTCTCCCCGTGTCTGCGTGGGTTTCCTCCGGGTGCTTTCCTCCCACAGTCCAAAGACATGTAGGTCAGGTGACTCGGCCATACTAAATTGCCCCTGTGTGTGTGTGTGTGTGTGTGTGGGGTGGGGGGGGTCGGCCCTGTGATGGCCTGGCGACCTGTCCAGGATGTCTTCCTGCCTGCTGGTGTAGGCGTCAGCATCTGTGACCCTGAGAGCAGGATAGGTGGTTTGGATAATGGATGGATGGATGGTTCAATTATTGGAGTGAAGTCGCATGTAAACGGATAGAGAAAAAAAATTATACAGTCCGGAAAGGTGCCAGTTGGAGAGCACACTGTTAATTTTTTTTATTCTGGTTATTCCCAGGAAATACAGATCATATCTAACAACCTTCTGTGTGTGAAAATTGTCCTCTATCTTGTGCTTCAGTGCTTCACAAATTATTAACTACATTGGCAAGTTTTTCCACTATCTGCCTTAAATTACCATTCACTTTGGTTTACATTTTGCATTCAGATTGGTAATGTAAAGATAAGGGTCTGTCAGCAAGCGAGGGATGAAGCGTGAGAGAGGTGTGTTCTCATCTGTGGATTCATCTTACTGATGTTGGATGAGGCACGTGTAAAGCATTTTTAATGGATTTCAGAAACTTAGGATCGCACGCGCGCGCACACACACACACACGAATGAAATGTGACCACCATTATTATTCCACTGAAGTACTGAGAGCTGTCATTTATCCATTACTCCTGTTTTTTTCCTCCAATTGCTTCTTCCTGTTTCTCTCTATATTGTTTTTTCCCTTCTCTCCCATTTCACTCTTTCTTCTTACTCCCCGTTTTTATTCTCTGCTTTCCCTGACTCTTCGTCTGTGTCTTTGACGTCTATGCCATGCTTTCAATCCCACGCTGTGTTTGCAATGCTGCCCGGCTGGATGTCAGTGTGGGAAGGCCCTCCCAGGACTCAGTAAACAGGAGGACTGCTGTGGGACCATCGGGACGTCCTGGGGCTTCCACAAATGCCAGAAGTGTCCCAAGAAACCATGTAAGTACAGTGTTCAGATGTGGTTTGTCAGATTATATGTGAGATTTTGTCTCTCTCTCTAGACACCACACCAACCTTTTTGTTTTCAGAAAGGAAACTTCCTCATCATTTTCTGCTTTTTGTACATTGTCATCGTTTCCTTATTTATAATTCTTGTACTTGTGTAACATTGCAGTTTTGTGTCAGTTTTCTGTCTAATTTTGTTACCTTTTTGCTTTGGTAACATTGCAAAAAAAGATGATTATCCTTTTTATAAAATGCAGCGGAGGGGTCATTCCCCTCTGTTCCTCCAGTGTGGAAGTGGAGAGGAGAGTAGTTTAGCCAGGAAAAGTAAGGTAGTTTATGGGAACATTTAGGACATATTGCCGTCTAGCATACAGCCTTGGTTTTTTGTTTTTGTTAAACAGGATGAAATAGTGTGTCACACTTGTCGTTATCTTTCCATCACAGATGTGAATATTTAAAGGCCCTTTTACATCAAGCATATCACGAATAATCCACACAAAAATGCAAAAAATTCCAAGGAGAAATTGTTACGTCAAAACTATTTATATCTATTGCAATTCAGAACACTTCAGGTAGAATTCCAAGAAAGTTTTGCACCGAGGTGCCACGAATAAAAAAAAAAACCCCAACAACAAACAAACAAAAAAAACAACAACAATTTTAGGTGCATCCAATTTTGGAAGGGAGGAAGGAACATGGGGAGTTCCACGGACTAAGATCTAAGAGATCAAACTATACTTAAGGATGACAGTGAGCAAGTTTGAGTATGTCTTATTTATTTTAAATTTGGGATAATAACATTAATGATAATAATATTAATAATAATACAATAGTTGTGTTGTGTAATATATGTTACAGGGCTGCATAATTATGTGGTGACGTACTGGATGCAGAGGGGGTTAGGGGTAAAAGTATGTAACCGGAGGGGGACACGAGTTTGAGCTAAGTTTGTGAAGCAGTCTAAACATTACGCCAAGTAGTCATCTTTTTTTGTGATCAAAAGTTTATATTGATTTTCAAACAAACGATAGGGTACAAGGGGGCAAGCACATCCTTTCAAAGTTGCTGGTTACAGCAGTGGTAACGAGAGTAAAAAGAGCGATAGAGATCATCCCTACTATTATAATGGTGATAACACAGATAAATTCGGCAGGTATATGTGAAGTACAATACATAGTGTTCTGCAAGCTTTAGTCGTTGTCCCTTATCCAGGAGATTATATTTGAAAAAAGGGATTTACAGGCTTCCACAGTGGCTGATCGAGCCTTCTTGAGTCGTGCAGTGATATGTTCAAGGTTTACAGTGTTGACAAGGCTGTGAATCCAGAATGATTTCATACCTATATCAAGTGTATACCAGTGCTTATTGGCATGCACCTGATATAGCTGTTATGTGTAACTGTCTTCTTTGCAGCTGTAAAACCAGCAAATATCATTTTGTTTTCAATTTGCTTTAAATTGAGACCAGAATTGTGATTAAGGAAGCACAGGCCTGGATTAGGGACATATGAAATTTCAAGTTAATCAAATAAAACAGAATTCACAAAGGTCCAGAAATTAGAACTACTCAGACAGTTCCAAAATATACTGAGGAAAGTTCTAGGTAAAATAGTGTTGTATTGCCTCCCGTGCCACTTGATAAAGCACTCACAGGACACACAGCTCTCCTTCAGTGCTTTACTGATTGAGCTGCAATCACAATACACAACAGGACAAGGGTGATGAACATCAACACACTCTCACATAACAGCTTTCTCTCAGTCCGAAACCCGAACTGAGGGGGAACTGCGCATGTGCCCATACCAACGTGCAACAGGCGACATCACATTTAAGATGCTTAACAAATGAGATTTAAAACAGCGTAATTTACATTGACTGCATTAATCTCTTTTCAGTAAATACAGAACAAGTGCGCTTTGTATTGTAAACATTATATGGAAAAGCAAAAATTAACAAATGATCAATACCTTATATCATGTCATCCCTTTAATCTCCCTCTAGTGTAACCTTCTGGCCCAAACCACTTCACTAGCATAGGGGCGCATTGTTTGTAGGAATCTTATTCAACCACATTACCATTATTACAGTTGCATATATGGCAGTCATAAGTAGGTCGTAGTTTCATCTGGAACCTCTTGTAGGGTGTTGTGTACACTTTGTGAATAGATTTAAAATGAATTAGTTGATGTGCTAGATTCTTAGAAGTCATGTTCAGATTGGACCACACCCTGCTCTAGTTTAGATTTATATTCATAGTTCCCAATTCCCTACTCCAAATGAATTCAACTGGCAGAGGTTTAGAACAGTAACCAATTAATTTGCTCTATCATAGACACAGATGTTCAGACATATTGTGGAACAAAGTAGTCTAATGTGGGGTTTGAGGGGAGAGGAGAGTTCCAGGGAACTCCATATGCTTTTAAGGCTCGTCTTATCTGAAATTATACGAAATATGAAGATGAAGGGAGAACCTTGCCCTTAAGTCTTGAATGGGGCAAAGACCCGCACCATCGTAAATGTCACCACACGTGTTTATTCTAAGAGATGACCAGGACGGTTAAATAAATGGTTGGCCACCACACATTAAGTTATGCCATTATGGTGTGCTGGGAGAAAATTTAAATGGACTACCCATCCAATGTTTGACCTTATTCCACACCTGTAGTGTGTTTGCAATGATGGGTCTGAATTTATTGTTGATGGTTCTGTTCGTTATTCTAGAGAACAGAATCTCTTGCAGCCTGTGCGGTGTCACCTTAGCAGAGTCAATCACTTACCATGCAGTTGTAGACTCTGGGTCAACCCATGTGCTGAGAGGTCTAATTTGAAATGACCAAAACAGAATTCAAAATTTGCTACAGCCAAATTTGGTATCACCCGACATTTTGGGGGCACTGCAGTGTAGTCAAACGAATCCTTGGGCGTCTGCCATCCCAAATGAATTTAAAAACCATAGAGTGAGTGTCTTTAAAGTAGTTTGGCGGACAGAGGGGTAACATAAAGAAAATTAAGATGAGACAATACCTTCATTTTAACTGTATTAACTCTGCCATGAAGAGATGTCTTCAGATTGTTCCATCTTTGAAAGTTTGTCTTTATCTTGTTCAGAGTAGTGCTGAAGTTGGCTCTACTTGTTTTAATAATAATGATGATAATAATAATAATAATGCATTTTATGTATATATATATATATAGTGCTTTTCGTGGTACTCAAAGACGCTTTACATAAATTAGAATAAACTAAAAGCAACACACCAAAAACATGCAACACAACATAAATCACAGATGAAAGCAAGTCTGAAGAGGTGAGTCCTGATTAATGACTTAAAAGTGGGCAGATCGCAGCAGTGTCTGATGTGCTTGGGAAGGGAGTTCCAAGAGGAGGGGGCAGCAGGTTAAGTGCTCGGTCCTTAGTCTGCCTCAGATTAGGGGTAGATAAGAGGGCGGTGGGGGGGGGGGGGCACGAGAAGGCAATGGAGAAGAGGTGTGTCTTGAGATGGGATTGGAAGAGTGGGAGGGATTCTGAGTCTCTCATGATTTGGGAGAGTGAGTTCCAGAGTCTGGGAGCTGCCCTGGAGAAGGCTCGGTCACCAAAGCCACAGAGGTTTGACCTGGGGATGGAGAGAAGGGAGGCTGAGGTGGATCTGAGGGACCGAGAGGGTTCGTAGGGGGAGAGGAGGTCGGTGAGTTATGGGGGAGCCAGTTGGTGAAGGGCATATGTGAGAACCAGAATTTTGTAATTGATCCAGTGGGGGATGGGTAGCCAGTGGAGGTCTTTAAGTACTGGGGTGCCAGGATTCAGTGAAAGTTAAAAGTCAGGCGGATGCATTCTGGACCAATTGGAGTCTCTTGATAGAGCTAGCACTGATGCCATAGAGGAGTGAGTTGCAGTAATCAAGGCAGGAGGAGATGAAGCCGTGGATCAGTGTCTCAGCAGCAGGGAGTGTGAGAGAGGGTCTTATTTTCACAATGTTGCGAAGGTGATAGAAGGAGGATTTGACAATTTGGCAGATATGGGGCTCAAGGGAGAGGGTGGAATCAAGGATCACACCAAGGTTGCATGCCTGGGAGGAAGGGGAGACAGTAGTTCCATTGAAGATGAGCGTGAGGTTGTTGATTTGGCTGAGAGTGGATTTGGAGTCAATGAGGAGGAGTTCAGTTTTGTCGCTGTTGAGTTTGAGGAGGTTTGCTGCATCCAGACTTTAACTGCAGACAGTCAGGAGTCGGAGTGAGAGAGGGGTGGATTGTGAGAGGATTTGGTGCTGAGGTATATCTGGGTGTCATTAGCATAACAGTGGAAGTCCAGGTTGAAATAGTGGGGAATCTGACCAAGAGGGAGGATGTGGATGATGAAAAGGAGTGGGCCGAGTACAGAACCTTGAGGAACACCTTGTGTGACTGGATAGAACCGAGGAGTGGTTGTGAGAGGAGTGGTTTTATTTATATTTGTATTAATTATAACACCCAGATATGGTAATGAGTTTTTAATCTGAATAAATGAGGGGATAGGAGTATTTATACTGCTATTATTAAGGGGTGTCAGAGCAGACTTTGTCGAATTTATTTTGTAACCTGATATATCACTAAAGTGATCAAATTCCTTGATTATTGGGTGAACTGAGGCGCCAGCGTTGTCTAAAAATAATATAATATCATCAGCATACAGTGATATATGATTATGACTGCCAATTTTAATGGGGGGGTACTATTAGGCTTGTGCCAGGGGTTCGAGGGATAGACAGAATGATAGTGGTGAAAGTGGACATCCCCATTTTGTTTCATGGTGTGATTGATTTTTAAATGAAATTTCTTGTTGATTGAAATACATGCACCCTTGGTTTTGTGTAGGGCACAGGATGACACGATCAATATGAAAGTGTTTGTTTTGAAATTGAGCCACATTGCATATTTTTAGGTGCATTTCTTGAATTAGGGTAATATTCTCTTTGTTATGATGTAGGTACTCTAGAACACATGTTCATTTAATAGCGGAGTTTAGGCTGTTTACATTCAGTGATAAAATATTCAATGGTTGCATTTATGTTTAGTGCAATAGTGGATAATATTGAAATCTCCCTGCCAATCACTGCAAAATTTTACCAGTGCTGATAATGTTCTAGCATGGAGTAAGATTATGTCTGCTGAGGGGGGGATTGGGGAGGAGAAACTATAAACAAAAACAGGTACAGACTGCACAGAGATAAGTCTGTATGTTCATAAAAGCACAAACATGGGTTGATACATGACCTATCCACCCCAACGCATGGCTATAGTACCAGGTGTGCCCACACAGTCCACTAATGATTTGGAAACATTCTTCACATCCCAAATTAGCAAAGCTATTCTAACTGATTTATCTTAACTTAATATTGGTGTTGGTGGGCCAGTAGGGGGTAGTCTTCCCTCTGGTCCTAATAAAAACAACAAATATCAAATCCCAATGCCCAGTGCAGTGACGGGGACTGTAGGCGATACCGTTTTTCGGATAAGACCTTAAACCGACGTCCTGACTCACTGTGGTCGTCAAAGATCCCATGGCACTTATCGCAAAGAGTAGGGGGTTCCCTGATGTCCTGGCAAAATTCCCAACACTCTTCATCTGGTCACCTAATCATCCCCCTATGTAATTGGCTCAATGATTCCTCCCTCTCCACCTCAAACTGATGTGTGGTGAGCGTTGTGGTGCAGAATGGCTGTTGTGCATCACCCAGGTGGGTGCTACACATTAGTGGTGGTTGAGGTGAGTTACCTCCTTCAATGGGAAGTGATTTGGGTGTCTTAAAAAGTTTTATATAAATGTCCGTCCATCCATCCATCATCCAAACCGCATATCCTGTTCAGGGTCGCGGGGATTCTGGAGCCTATCCCAGCAGTCACTGGGCAGCAGGTGGGGAGACACCCTGGACACTCGCCAGACCACCACAGGACCAACACATACACACACGCACACACACACACACCTAGGGACAATTTTAGTATGGCCGATTCACCTGACCTGCGTGTCTTTGGACTGTGGGAGGAAACCAGAGCACCCGGAGGAAACCCACACATACACGGGGAGAACATGCAAACTCCACACAGAGGACGACTCGGGACGACCCCCAAGGTTGGTCTACCCCGGGGCTCGAAACCAGGACCTTCTTGCTGTGAGGCGACCGCGCTAACCACTGCACCACTGTGCCACTGCTATATAAATGTAATGATGATGATGATTATTATTATAACTAGCATTGCAAAAAAAAAAACAAAACGTGAGAATTGTCAAAAAAAGCAAACGTGGTGATACATAGATGTGGGGAATCAAATGTTATCTTCTCGCATTTGTACTGCAGCTTCATCAATGCAGGATAGATGAGGAATGGTTCCAGGCCTATAGCTGTAGCCTTCTTCATGAGGGAACTGATGCGCGTTCTCCTCACAATTGTGGTAGGGCTGAAATCAGGGAAGAACAGGAGTGTTGGTTGCATATTTCACTGGATATGCTTTATGTGCACCTTTAAGAATATCTGATTTATCCTGCAGTTGTAATACATGAAAGATTAGGGTGCGCAGTTTATTTGTTGCTATCTCGTCTATCATACACACGATGTACCCGAACAATGTCGATGTCTTGACCCTCCAGCGACGGGATCCACTTGGGAAGACCGGCTGTCGAAATGCTCATGGTGGGATAGGTGTCGAAAGATCTGATGTATGTCGATAGGATTGTTGAAAAAAGACTATGTGGGCAGAGCTAGCAACTATGCTGGCATTGCTGTTGAAGGGTCACGTGATCTCCCCCCAAGGAGTCATCTTTAGTGAAAATAAAATACCCAACACAACAGTTGCACCTATTCTTTCACAAGCGAGAGGTTGGGGAAAAAAATTGACCAATGCTAATAAAATAAATGCCACATTTTTGCAGAGCAAGACTTTACATTGTATGTGTATGGCTTCATTCAGTAATGATTTTTATAAGAGTATTCACTGACATGAAAATAAATCACAAAACTATAGCACTTAATGTGAAATTGCCCTTGGTGAGGACGCAGAGGGATATAAGGAAGTTTTATGCAAAGTTGAGTGTCATCAGCATATCAGTGAACTGGAATAAAATACTAATGATGAAAAATAATCCCATTTTTCCTGATGAAAATGGCCTTGAAATTGGTCCAATCCCATATAAAGGGAACATGGATAACTCTGTTGGATCCCACTGATAATAGGGCGTGCTCGGGAAGTGCAGCCTATGAGTGAACACTTCTTGAGAGGTTGGCCTTAAGCTAGTTCAGAGTAGAGACAGATGGTCCAGTGGTGTTGTACTGGTGTTGGAAAAGAATAGCATGGTTTGCTGTGTGAAACGCTGCCCTCATGTCCAGGATGGGATGCCATCTGGAACTTCTCAGAGAAAATGTTATGTTTGCGACGTTTTTGCAGCTTGGCAACAGTGGCCTTTTCCATGATCAGGGAATGGAAAGGGAGGTTGGAGATTTGCATGTAGTTAGTTGGCCAGGCATCTTGAGATGGGGACTAATGATGGCAAATTTTAATGCAAGTGGAACACTTCCAGCTTGTTAGGAGCTGCAAATGATATGGTCAACTCATTCGACGACAGTAGAGATACAGAATTTGAAGAAAAGAGATTGCACGAAAACCAGGGCACATGTGGAGTTCATTTTACAGATTTTATCCTTAATTTCTTCCCTGTGTGACTTGAACAAATTGGTTGAGAGCCTGGAGAGTCCCGAAAGATGGTCAAGGGCAGGAGACTTTATTTATAAGTTAACATAAAAACTAACACAGTGGTGTCATGGGGGATGGTGGTGTACTTGTTCCCTACCCATTAAACAACTGGGACCCTTCCTAGAATATCACTCTACTTTTCCCTGACACGACATGAAACCCTTGCTAGACTAATCAAATGCCTCCCACCCAGACCACCCACAGATATTATCGTGACTATTTAAAGACTATAGTGCCAGGGGCATTAAGAGTCCAAAGCATCTTTCCAATTCAAATTTAGACCCAAAGACCCAGATTCTTAGGTGTAGCCTACACTCTGAAATATGTCTTAATATGGCCTCATGACCGGCTTCCTTTGGCTGCTGTATCTGCTGGGCAATGGCAAAGATTCAGTCATGGCAAGTCAGAAACACTGCGACACCATTGTTTTTATTAGGATATAAAGAGATGGGTGCGTTTCATCCTGGGAGTTATTTCAAGGAGGGTAAAAGTACTAAGTGTCTTAAGGGCACTCAGTGTCCCCACCCCTCACCCCTTTTTACTTACCAGGCTTATTTTAGATAGGTTGTTGCCCAGAGGAGGCAGAGGGAAGAAGATTAAGAGTCCGATTCAGGCTTTGTTCTGAATGTGTGGGCTGTTAGCTATTCTAACCTCATTCCCTTTATGGAATTATGGAATTTTTTCCTTGAAGCCAAAGCTATGGGATCCAGAGCATAAGAGGATCTGTGTTTGTTTGTGTGTGTGTGTGTGTGTGTGTGTGTGTGTGTGTGTGTGTGTGTGTGTGTGTGTGTGTGTGTGTGTGTGTGTGTGTGTGTGTGTGTGTGTGTGTGTGTGTGTGTGTGTGTGTGTAAGTAAGTTAGAGTGACCGCTGTTTCCTCACATTCAACTAGGGGAGCTCTGGGGAAGTAGCGTGGGTAGTTTCACATTAATAGCCTCAGAGGAAGGAATGGCCTGTTACACCTCGCCCATCAAATGAGTATAAAAGGATCATGTTCCATTTAGATTACAGAGGCTTCTTGGCAAACAGTTGGATCCCTTGATAATATGAATGCTCTAAATAGGTAATTACATGACAGCTGATTGAGCTAATGCACTGTGTGTGCACTTCCTCCTCTTCCTCATCTCGTGGTCTTGCTCTTGGAATATTAGATCTGATAAGCCTTGTTCCTTGGTATGGACAATGGTCTGCTCCATGGGAGGAAACTGGATTGCTTTGGTTTATAACCAGTGCCCTTTCAGTCTCTAATAATAAGAGATGTTTTATTCCTCTGACAGTAATTCAACAATGAAGTTGTCCTGAATCTCCCACCACCACCCCGAAAATAAGCCCCTACTTTTTCATCCTTTCAAAACAGAGACTTTCAAAGGAGGTGCTACAAAGCCCTACTGTTGTCCTCCCTCTGAGTGGGATGGAAGGAATGGAAAGCGGTGTGAGTTCAGCATTCACATGCGGGTGTGCCATGAACTACCCCATTGTGTAATGGAGACACTTGAGGCTGGTAAATAAATTGGCTTTACATGCAAACAAACATTGTGTTGTTGTTTCCCATTAAGTAAGTAGGCAAGCTCCTTTTAGGTATTTGGGTACCACCTCAGTACGGGGGCAGAAAAAGCCTCCACTGGTAATTTTATCCAACACTGCAGTACTTCCTATCCATGTACCAGCAGGAGGGCCTCTCAGAAAGAAAAGTCGTCTTTCCTCATTCTTTTTAGGCTCTGCCTCAAATGATACACTTGTAGTCTTGTGGTCTTCATTTGGGAGTCTGCAAGGACCATGAGTCCGCAGAGCAGGGCTAACTTTGCTGGCAGATGTACTGTGTACAAGTGTACTGTATATTTACACAAAATTACTTTGAAATATTATCTGTGGGATTTTCACTCACTCATGCATAGAAATACCAAATAAAACTTAAATCACTGAGGAAAACCATATGTCAAGTAGTCCTGATCAAGCTTACCAAACAGCAGCCACGAGAAACAGAGCGGTCATGAAGTGACTCGGCTTGCATTCTGAGCTAGCTGGACAGCGAGACGTAAAGACTGTCAGTGAGCGTGCCCTGAATGGCATGTATGACAGACAGTAGCTAGCACTGTGGGTGGGCTTTTAATTTCTTCCAGTGAATAGTGGGTCGGAAGTTAGTGAATTAAAAAGATAACACTGCTACTATTTACTGCCGGAGATTTGAATAACTGTGTCAACCAGTTATGCATCTGGAAAGACAAAAATGCCATGAATTTCATATTTTGAGTGTGTTTTAGATTTATTATAAATAATTATTCTTGAAATTGTTATTAATTATTGTATTGATTAGCCTTGGTGGGATGTGAGCTGGAAGACTTGAGATAAGAAGTACAGACAACTGCCCTATAAGAGAGAATGTACTGTACTGATCGGTGCGCATGTGGAAGGAAAAAATGACTTCATAATGACATAATCCACAGGTAATGGTTTAAATTCTGATTCAGTCAGTCTGCATAATAAATCATTGTAAACTCTGTATAGTTCATTTATTTTACCATATCTGATCTACTGTGGGCGGCACGATGGCGCAGTGGTTAGCACGGTAGCCTCACAGCAAGAAGGTCCTGGGTTCGAGCCCTGGGGTAGACCAACCTTGGGGGTTGTTCCGGGTCGTCTTCTGTGTGGAGTTTGCATGTTCTCCCCGTGTCTGTGTGGGTTTCCTCCGGGTGCTCTGGGTTCC